>NC_073411.1:14121276-14298776 GCF_028641065.1 Leucoraja erinaceus | reverse complement strand
GAGCTACTCATTGACAATGCCCCACCACACACTGCCCCACACACTGCCCCACACACTGCCCCACACAATGCCCCACACAATGCCCCACACAATGCCCCACACACAACGCCCCACACACAATGCCCCACACAATGCCCCACACACAATGCCCCACACAATGCCCCACACACTGCCCCACACACTGCCCCACACACTGCCCCACACACACAATGCCCCACACACTGCCCCACACAATGCCCCACACACACTGCCCCACACACTGCCCCACACACACATGCCCCACACAATGCCCCACACACTGCCCCACACACTGCCCACACACACTGCCCCACACACACAATGCCCCACACACATGCCCCACACACACACTGCCCCACACACTGCCCCACACACTGCCCCACACAATGCCCCACACAATGCCCCACACAATGCCCCACACACAATGCCCACACACACACAATGCCCCACACACTGCCCCACACACTCCCCCACACACTGCCCCACACCCCACACAACTGCCCCACACACTGCCCCACACACTGCCCCACACAATGCCCCACACAATGCCCCACACAATGCCCACACACATGCCCCACACACTGCCCCACACACTGCCCCACACAATGCCACACACAATGCCCCACACACTGCCCCACACACATGCCCCCACACAATGCCCCACACAAAGGCCCCACACACTGCCCACACAATGCCCCACACACTGCCCCACACACATGCCCCCACACACTGCCCCACACACTGCCCCACACAATGCCCCACACACTGCCCCACACACTGCCCCCACACAATGCCCCCACACACTGCCCCACACACTGCCCCACACAATGCCCCACACACTGCCCCACACACTGCCCCACCAATGCCCCACACACTGCCCCACACACTGCCCCACACACTGCCCCACACACTCTCCCACACCCACACAATGCCCCTCACCCACACACTGCCCCTCCCCCACACACTGACCCCCCCACACTGCCCCACACACTGCCCCACACACCCACTGCCCCACACAATGCCCCACACAATGCCCCACACACTGCCCCCACACAATGCCCCACACACAAGGCCCCACACACTGCCCCCACAATGCCCCACACAATGCCCCACACACTGCCCCACACAATGCCCCACACCCCACCACACTGCCCCACACACACTGCCCCACACACTGCCCCACACACTGCCCCACACACACTGCCCCACACACTGCCCCACACACTGCCCCACACACTGCCCCACACACTGCCCCCACACACACTGCCCCACACACACTGCCCCACACACTGCCCCACACACTGCCCCACACAATGCCCACACACAATGCCCCACACACTGCCCACACAAGGCCCCACACAAGGTCACTGCCCGCCACTTACCCAAAATCTCCCCTCCCTCTCCTATCTTCAAGGCATTCACATACGCCCCCAAACCTCTGAAAAACAAAAGAACGCACGTTCTTTACAACTGGGCCAATCTTCCCCAGGGTCGAACGGGATCTTGAACACCAAAGAGAATAATTGGAAATATCACGCAGGAGGGGGGGGGGGGGGGGGGCTGTGTGTCTGAGGGGGGCTGTATGTATCTGAGTTTGAGGGGGGGCTTTGTAACTGAGGAGGGGCTGTGTGTTACAGTTTACAGTTATTTGAGTGTGGGGGGGGGGGGGACCTCATTGAAACTTACCAAATAGTGAAAGGCCTGGATAGAGTGGATGTTGAGAGGATGTTTCCACTAGTGGGAGAGTCTAGGACTAGAGGGCACAGCCTCAGAATAAAAGGATGTACTGTGCCTTTAGAAAGGAGTTGAGGATGAATTTCTTTAGTCGGAGGGTGGTGAATCTGCGGAATTCATTGCCACAGACGGCCACAAGTCTGTGGATATTTTGAAAGCGCAGATTGGCAGATTCTTGATTAGTAAGAGTGTCAAAGGTCATGGGGAGAAGGCAGGAGAATGGGGTTGAGAGGGCAAGATAGATGAGCCACGATTAAATGGTGTAGACTGGATGAGAATGGCCTAATTCTGCGTCTATGACCCATGAACATGTCATGAACATTAGGCCATGCCTGTTCCTTGTGTCAGATGCTGAGATATATTGTTGGTGTTGTTATAGTGATACAGCACGGAAAGAGGCCCTTCAGCCCAACCCTCCCATGCCCACCCAAAATGCCCCAGCTACACTTATAAGTTTTTATTTACAGGTAATCACAACTAAAATAATATTCGAAGAGGACGCCAATCTTAAATATAGAATATACATAATAGCATTAAACAAAAACATTGTAACATCACCAAAGGGCCTGTCCCACTTCGGTGATTTTTTCGGCAACTTGCCGGCACCCGTCATAGTTCAATGTTCAACATGTTGAAAACCCAGCGGGGACCAGGGAAAGGTACGACTCTTTGGGCGACAACTCACCACCATACAGGCTTCACGTGTCGACATGTCTTGCCGATCTGTAGGCAACATCTTGTGTTTCACTGCACCTTGGTACAGGCAACAACACAGACTCCGTTGGCCATGACTTACCCCTTGGAGCATTTCAGGGTGGGGGTGTCGTTCAGGAAGTTGGGCAGGTATTTGTCGAACTGCTCGCTGGAGGGTCGGATAATCCCGCTGAAATTTGTTCGGAGGCAATTCTTGAAACAGAGCAGTGAATCTGAAGATGGATAAATGGAATTAGAGTCACCTCGTACATCTAGATGTACCCTGCATCTCAACAGGAAACCCCCACACTCTGGCCACTGGAGCTTGGATGGCAGAGGGTCAGACATAGCAGAACCAGGCCCTTTGGCCCATCGTTCTGTGCTGACCATCGGTCACCCATTAATCACCAATTTAACATGGAGTTAAATCCTTTGATTAATCCTTCATTAATCAAATTTAAAAAAATATATACTCCACATTCCCATGAAACCTAAACTCCATGTTAAATCTATTTGTTTTAGAAGGAACTGCAGATGCTGGAAAATCGAAGGTAGACAAAAATGCTGGAGAAACTCAGCGGGTGAGGCAGCATGTTTATTGGCTCGCTAACATCCTTGAGTTCCTTGTGTTGCCCATTTAGTATGTCAGTTATTGGGTTAAACATATAATGAACTACTAATCTTACTTTAGTTGTGTTTAGTTTAGAGATACAGCGCAGAAACTGGCCCTTCGGCCCACCGAGTCCGTGCCGACCAGCGATCCCCGCACACTAACACTACCCTACACACACACTAGGGACAATTTACACTTATACCAACACAATTAACCTACAAACCTGCACGTCTTTGGAGTGTGGGAGGAAACCGAAGATCTCGGAGAAAACCCACGCAGGTCACGGGGAGAACGTGCAAACTCCGTACAGACAGCGCCTGTAGTCAGGATCGAACCCGGGTCTCTGGCGCTGGGAGGCAGCAACTCTACCCGCTGCGCCACCGTGCCGGCACTTTAATTAATTTAAAAAAATGTATATCACCCATCCCCTCAGCCTTCTATATTCCAAGGGAAATGATTTGTCTCAACTATCCTCAGAGCTTGCACTCCACCCATAAACCACCCTCACTCACTTATGGTGGGGGTGGGGGGGGGTAGTTGTTTGCAGTTCTGTCGAGGTTTCGTATCCATTGCAACCGTGTGATTACAGCTTTGTCACTGCGTTTAGCAGGCAAGACTCCCAAAAGTTAACAAACAGCATTTTTACAACACGTACACACCAACAATTTTCCCCACAGCTACATTGATATATGTTAGATGCATGGGAGAGAGATTGCCGAAAGAACAGGAAACGATAGGTTACAGATAACTTCGGGGTAAGGCAAAGATGAAAGGCTTCAAAGACATTGATCGATGATGATTTATCTCAACTTCATAAGGGGCATGAGAAAATGAAAATGCTGTAGGTGCTGTGAATCTTTAAAACACTTTGGGTTCTCTCAGAGTGTTTACAAGTGACTTCTGCTGAGGCCTTCAGTAAACCGACTTGTTGGATAGACTCACCACTGATCTATTATCTGTTTTATTTTGGGTCTGTGACCATCTGAGTAAAGCCAGATATGGGGCATGCACATGACACTAAATTGCCTCTAACACAGGTGGGTGTATGGAACAAGCTGCCGGTGGAGGTGGTTCAGGCAGCTATTTGTAATCTTTAAGAAACATTTATTAATTTTAGCTATTGGCTGGCCAAATCTGGCAATGGGATTAGCATTAGGCAAGGTCTGAAGAAGGGTCTCGACCCGAAACATCACCCATTCCTTCTCTCCAGAGATGCTGCCTGTCCCGCTGAGTTACTCCAGCATTTTGTGTCCACCTTTAATTGTATTCACCAATTCCTTCAGTATTATCCAACTGAAAATTTGTTTTTTGCTGGAGGGAAACACCGTAATGACAATTTCTGGATTATTTGGTTCTATCTTCGGGGTAAACCAGCATCTGCAGTTCCTTCCCCCACATTTCATCGTCACCAAGTTCAGGTTGGAGAGGGGAGCTTACTTTTGTCGGCTGGACAGAATTCACCAGCGTTGGGGCCCAAACCGTAGACTCGACAGCACCGTGACATTGGGTTCAACCAGTCGATAAAGTCGTCCACCCAGGAGGAGGCAGGGATACCTATGTAGGACCTGGAGAGGGAGGGAGATGCAGGGTGAGGGGAGTAATCAGTTGTAACACAATCTCCATGTTAACAGCAGCAACCAGCAGCTCACCCCCACACCCCGTCTATGCTAAATCACCAGACTCCATCTTCCACCACACGGCACAGTGGTGCAGCGGGTAGAGCTGCTATCTCACATCGCTAGTGACCCCGGTCTAATCTTGACCTCCGGTGCTGTCTGTCTGTGTGGAGTTTGCATGCTCTCCCTGTGACCGCATGCTCCAGTTTCCCCCCCCACATCCCAGAGGACACAGGTTCAAGGTGAAGGGGAAAAGATTTAACAGGAATCTGAGGGGCAACTTTTTCACACAAAGGGTGGTGGGTGTATGGAACAAGCTGCCAGAGGAGGTAATTGAGGCTGGGACTGTCCCAATGTTTAAGAAACAGTTAGACAGGTACATGGATAGGACTGTTTTGGAGGGATATGGACCATGTGCAGGCAGGTGGGACTAGTGTAGATGGGACATGTTGGCCAGTGTGGGCGAGTTGGGCCGAAGGGCCTGTTTCTACACTGTTTCACTCTATGATTCTCTCTCTATCTCTTTCTCTCTATAATATATATATTTGTTGGCATGTATGTATATATATCTATATGTGTGTATATGTATATTTATAATGTATATATATGAAATACGTATATATATACACACACACACACACACACACACACACACACACACACACACACACACACACACACACACACACACACACACACACACACACACACACACACACACACACACACACACACACACACACACACACAGACACACCCACACAGACAGACACACACACACACACACACACACACACACACACACACATGCACACACACACACACACACACACACACACACACACACACACACACACACGTACACACACACGTACACATACACACACACACACACAGACACACACACACACACAGACACACACACATGTACACACACACACAGGTGAGTGTATGGAATACACAGCTCAGGCCAATGGGACTCACTGCTTGGGGAATTCGGTGGCGTACTGGATCTTCTGGGTCATGGAGTTGGTGTCACAAGCCACGCTGGAACACACCCCGTCCATGCCGGCTCTGCTGGAGAAGTTGTAACCGGCCGTGGTGACAAAGTACACGGGGACGCCCACCTCTAAGTATTTGTTGAGGCCAGCAAAGTAATCCAGCATGTACGAGTCCTGCACATGGGAAAGAGACACTTAGTTTAGTCTGAAGAAGGGTTTCGGCCCGAAACGTTGCCTATTTCCTTCGCTCCATAGATGCTGCTGCACCCGCTGAGTTTCTCCAGCATTTTTGTCTACCTTCGATTCTCCAGCATCTGCAGTTCCTTCTTGAATTCTTTACACAGAGGGTGGTGGGTGCCGATACAATAATGGAGTTGCAGGGAATGGAGGGAGAATGGATCACGTGCAGGCAGATGAGATCAGTTCAACTTGGCATCATGTTCGGCATGAATATTGCGGGCCGAAGGGCCTGTTCCTGTGCTGTTCTACGTTCTATGCTCTATGTTCTGTTCTATGTTCTATGTATGTTGGAGTGAAGGGGGTGAGAAGGTAGTATGAGGGCGGGGGTTGTGACCGGGACCTGGGGGGGGTGGGGGGGTGAGAGGGAGGGGTGTGTGACCGGGACCTGGGGGGGGGGGGGGGGACCTATGTTCTATGCACCATGTTCTACGTTCTATGTTCTATGCACCATGTTCTACGTTCTATGTTCTACGTTCTACGTTCTACGTTCTACGTTCTATGTTCTACGTTCTATGTTCTATGTTCTATGTTCTACGTTCTATGTTCTACGTTCTATGTTCTATGTTCTATGTTCTATGTTCTATGTTCTATGTTCTATGTTCTATGTTCTATGTTCTATGTTCTATGTTCTATGTTCTATGTTCTATGTTCTATGTTCTTTGTTTTATGTTCTAAGTTCTACGTTCTATGTTCTATGTTCTACGTTCTATGTTCTACGTTCTACGTTCTATGTTCTATGTTCTATGTTCTACGTTCTACGTTCTATGTTCTACGTTCTATGTTCTACGTTCTACGTTCTATCTATGTTCTATGTTCTATGTTCTACGTTCTACGTTCTATGTTCTACGTTCTACGTTCTACGTTCTATGTTCTATGTTCTATGTTCTATGTTCTATGTTCTACGTTCTATGTTCTATGTTCTATGTTCTACGTTCTACGTTCTACGTTCTACGTGTTCTATGTTCTACGTTCTACGTTCTACATTCTACGTTCTACGTTCTACGTTCTACGTTCTACGTTCTATGTTCTACGTTCTACGTTCTATGTTCTATGACGGGGGATATGATGATATGGAGAAGAGGAGATGGTTGGGCACTGACCGTTGGCAAGGCCAGCTCCTGGTCGAGACCCACACGGACGTTTAGCGCCAGAAACACCGCCGCGCACAACATGAAGAGGAAGACGATGATCTGGAAATAAAGGCAGAGCAGTCAGTGGAGTTTGTCACTGGTCACCCAGCCAGATGGACAATGTGGTGGAGAGAAGGAATGGGTGACCTGAAGAAGATGTCTCGGGTCGAGACGTCACCCATTCCTTCGCTCCAGAGATGCTGCCTGTCCCGCTGAGTTACTCCAGCATTCTGTGTTAACACAAGGTTCCAGCATGTGCGGTTCTATGTAGAGTTCTCTTACCACAATAACCCGTGTGACAGAGTGTAGCAGGAACGGAGCGTAATACTTTCTCATCAACATCAGCAAGAAACCCTCTTTCTTCTTCTGCTTCTTCCTTGTTTTGGAGCGCACACAGCAACAAATGTCGAACCTCGCTGCCTACAGGGGAGACGACAGCAAGATCAGTGGGCACAATGCTTCACACACCGTTATCATAAAGAACACAAGTTCATCAGTCATAGGTCGGAGCAGAATTAGGCCATTCGGCCCATCGAGTCTACTCTACCATCCAATCATGGCTGACCTATCTTTCCCTCTCTACCCATTCTCCTGCCTTCACCCCATAGCCCCTGTTACGATTACTCATCCAAAATCTATCTATCCATCTCCACCTTAAATATATCCATTGACTTGGCCTCCACAGCCGTCTGTAGCAACGAATCCCACAGATTCACCACCCTCTGACTAAAGAAATTCCTCCTCATCTCCTTTCTAGAGATACGTCCTTTTATTAGATCCTTTTTAGAGAGACGATTCCAGCTACTAAGACAGATGTGTACAGCAATTCGTTCTTCCCCTGCACAATTAAAGCATGGAATAATCTGAGGCTGTGCCTCTGGTTCTAGACTCAATGGGCTGAATGGCCTCATTCTGCTCCTATAACATATAAACATAATTGATCCGGGGTTGCAGATGTTATAATCCTTCATCTTATTATTATTGGGAAGGATTGTGACCATTTCCTAATCGATACCAGCAGTGATCGCTGCTGTTTGAATGTACAACAGATTTGGAGATGATGACAGAGGTGAAGGTGGAGATTGTGGACCGTACCTCCTCTCTCCGAGCGTCCAGAGACAGCAGGGCCACAAACGCCGACATCTGTAGCAGGAAATCGAGGAGAACGGCCAGGGCTGCATACAGCGCAAAGGTACGCACCGCAGGCATCTTGGTTAGAGCACCTGCACCAAACACAAACACAAACCAATCAGGAGCAGACAAGGGCATTCGATCCAATTTGTGATCCCAGCTACAAAGACAGATGTGTAACATAGAAACATAGAAATTAGGTGCAGGAGTAGAGGCCATTCGGCCCTTCGAGCCTGCACCGCCATTCAATATGATCATGGCTGATCATCCAACTCAGTATCCCGTACCTGCCTTCTCTCCATACCCCCTGATCCCCTTAGCCACAAGGACCACATCTAACTCCCTCTTAAATATAGCCAATGAACTGGCCTCAACTACCCTCTGTGGCAGAGAGTTCCAGAGATTCACCACTCTCTGTGTGAAAAAAGTTCTTCTCTTCTCGGTTTTAAAGGATTTCCCCTTTATCCTTAAGCTGTGACCCCTTGTCCTGGACTTCCCCAACATCGGGAACAATCTTCCTGCATCTAGCCTGTCCAACCCCTTAAGAATTTTGTAAGTTTCTATAAGAAACATTGTACAGCAATTCGTTCTTCCCCCGCACAATTAAAGCATGGAATAATCTCCACCCAACTATAGTTACCCAACCAGATGCAACTACATTTAAAGTAGCTCTTTCTTCCCAAAACCCTTCCTGGCTTAAGTCCTCCCGCCACCACCTCCATAGTTTAAATTCCATTTGGAGGACCAAGAAACCAAGAACCTGTGGCAAGATCTCCCGTTGGACCAGGCAGTCACCCAGTCCACTCAAACCACACCAGCCACCCACACAATGCCGGCACCCACACTTCCAATCGCTTTTGGACCGGCACAGCCCTTCAGCCCAACTTGCCCACGCCCACCAAGTTGTCCCATCTACACTAGTCCCACCTGCCTGCCTGCATTTGGCCCATATCCCTCTAAATCTATCCTATCCATGTACCTGTCCAAGTTGAGATGCTTCTTTCAGATCTCAACAAGTCTGTAGCTATTGAGAAACAATTTTTCGTTTCATCTGTGTATGTAAGTACTCAGTTAAAATGACATGAAAGTAAATACTGAATACTGAATATTTCCCTAATCCAGGCATCAATCTGCGCCTCATGGCTGCCCAAGTTGCCAGAGATGCTCAGGCCTTTTGGTAGACAGAATATTGAGAAAAATACATTGCTCGACACTCACTTAGATGTTCCTATCTAAGTGAATCAAAGGCCAGAGATTTAAGTTAGCTGGAAAAATAATCAGGAGGAATTGGAGAGAAATGCTTCTATATTCCATTGTAATACTGGAGGACATCTGGCCCACCAAGCCCCAACTCTTACCCAGAAAGAAGCAGACGGACTCTGAGAAGCTGCAGAGAAGCATACTGGGGCCCACGTCGCCCAGCACCCGGCCAATCTGCTCCTCACGACTCTCTCCCGCTCTCCGCTCGTCCCTCTGTCAAGGCAAGACCAGAGTCAGGGCACACGTCCTCACCAATCCCAGCGCAGAGCTCCATGTCCTCATGTTCCTGCCTACAGCCAGCAGCTCACCACACCCCCAAACACACAACTTGAGTAATTTTACTTCAGAGATACAGCGTGGAAACAGGCCCTTTGGCCCACCGGTTCCGTGCCGACCAGCGATCACCCCGTACACTAACACTATCCTACACACACATTGGACAATTTACAGAAGCCAATTAACCTACAAACCTGCACGTCCTTGGAATGTGGGAGGAAACCGGTGAAAACCCACGCAGGTCACGGGGAGAAGGTGCAAACACCACACAGACAGCGCCCGTGGTCAGGATCCAACCTGGGTCTCTGACGCTGCAAGACAGCAACACTACCCGCTGCCCAAGGATGGCTTCAAGGGGAAAGTATTTTGTGGTCACGATGGTGTTTCCCGACTAATTGAAATCTCCAAGCATAACCAAATAATCCAGAAATTGTCCTTACGGTGTTCCACTCCAGAAAAAAAATAAATCTTCGGTTGGATAATACTGAAGGAATTGGTAAATAGAATTGAAGATAGACACAAAATGCTGGAGTAACTCAGCGGGACAGGCAGCATCTCTGGAGAGAAGGAATGGGTGATGTTTCGGGTCGAGACTCTCTACAGACTGACAGTCAAGTCACTTTTATTTCTATAGCACATTTAAAAAACAACTCTCGTTGGCCAAAGTGCTTTACATTGGTGGAGGTACTAACGTTATACAGCAGTGCTTCATAGATTAAATACATACATAGTCGGGGAGAGGGAGACTAGAGATAAAGAAGGGTAAAGTGTGAAAATTAGACATCAAAGGGGAAGTTGTTCGAGGGAAATGTAAATTAGATTATTGTTAGCTGGGAGAAGTTGACAATGAAGTAAACAGAGATAAAATGTAATCAGGGAGAGTCGGACTGGTGGGAACACTGGGAAGGGGGAGGGATGGAGAGAGAGGGTTAAATGAAGTTAGAGAAGTCAACATTCATACCGCTGGGGTGCAGGCTGCCCGAGTGAATCGATTGAAACTCCGGCAGAGAAATCATTGCGACAAGATAGAGGAAAACACCAAAAATGAAATGCAAAAAAAACCCAGAGGAGTTTGTGAATGATTGACGGAGCCGGGAACTAACCTGGTATTGGAGAACAAGGATGAATATGTTGTCTGCA
Organism: Leucoraja erinaceus; assembly: GCF_028641065.1. Classification (NCBI taxonomy): domain Eukaryota; kingdom Metazoa; phylum Chordata; class Chondrichthyes; order Rajiformes; family Rajidae; genus Leucoraja; species Leucoraja erinaceus. Next base: position 14,287,924 of record NC_073411.1, on the reverse strand, counting down.
CCCACGGCAAGCACTAGAAAGGGGACCACCTCGAGAACAATGAGGGAGGAGGGGACCCCAATGTAGGCGTAGAAACCCATGGATGAAAGGACTGCTCCCAACACAACAAAGATTCCACCCAGTCCCAGCGTAATCTTCGAGTCAATCTGTAGAGGCAATGAGTACAGAAATAAATCAATGGCCTATTGTAATTGTAATTGTAATTGTAAATCTTTATTGTCATTTCCTGAGTATTCGCATACTCAGAGGAAACAAAAAAACGTTTCTCAACCAGTGTCCATTCAGTTTTCGTTACAAAATAAATAGCAATTAAAATTAAAATACATGTCATGAACAATTTAACCCTCTAATAACATTCAATAACATTCAACAGCCATTCCGACCGGCAGCGGCACAACAGTGGCTCTGCTGCAGTGTGGGGTGTTTGTGCGCGATACTTGGCAGGGGGGAAAGTCCATTTAACAGTCTTATAGCCTGTGGGAAGAAGCTGAGGAGCATCCTGCTGGTTTTGCAGCTGATGCTCCTGTACCTCTTCAGAACACTATTCTGTTGATGGTGGGAGAGTCATAAAGTTGTCCCACCACAAACAGGCCCTTCGGCCCAGCCTGTCATCTACACTAGGCCCACCCACCCGCATTTGGCCCAAATCCCTCTATACCTTTCCTATCCATTTATCTGTCCACACGTGATCTTAATCAATAGACGAGCAGAGAACAGGCCATTCGGCCCCTCTCTGGGCTAAATACTACTTTTAGTTATTACAACTGTTCTTTTTTATAAATCATGTTTCTCTGGGTATCTAAATGTTTGTTGTTGAAGTTATGACATTGGATGGAAGCTGCATAACAAATCACGTTGCATCTCTTATTATTATTATTATTATTATTTTTAATCAGTAACCCTTAGATCCAGATTCCTCCCTTCTGCAGCCACTTGGTTTAGTCTAGAGGTACAGCATGGACACAGGCCCTTCAGCCCATCGAGCATTGATCACCCTTTCACACTAGTTCCGTGTTATCCCACTTTCTCACCCATTCCTTGCACACTGGGGACAATTAACCTACAATCCCACACGTCTTTGGGATGTGGGAGAAAACCGTGGGAAACCCACACGGTCACAGGGAGAACATGCAAACTCCACACAGACAGCACCCAAGTTCAGGATCAAACCCGTGTCTCTGGCGCTGAGAGGCAGCAAGCCAGCCAGCAGCACCACTGTGTCGCATTTAAAAAGACATTCAGGTAGTTAAATGGATAGGAAGGGCCTCAATGGGATGAAGCCAATATGCAAATGTGGTGGGAATGGACATGGTGGGCCGAAGGGCCTTGTCCCATGCTGTCTGACTCCATGACTCTACAAAAGGAAACATTCTCTCCACACCCACCCTGGCAAAACCCCCCACGGTCTGGGCAACAGTGAGATTTGAATGTTCAAGAAGGAACTGCAGATAGACAATCGAAGGTGGACAAAAATGCTGAAGAAACTCAGCGGTTGAGGCAGCATCTATGGAGCAATGGAAATAGGCAAAGTTTCGGGTCGACCCTTCGCTCCATAGATGCTGCCTCACCCGCTGAGTTTCTCCAGCGTTTTTGGCTACCTAGTAAGATTTGAATGAAAGCATGATGAAAGGTTTGAGAGCAACATGTGATGGACCAGGTGTAGCAGCGAGCCACGTACCAGAACAGTTCTCCAGCTGTTGTACTCTCCCAGTGCCAGGGCAATATAGATGAAGATCACCAGGTAACTGATGGCGAAAATTGGAATATCTTCAGCTGTGGTCCTGTTGATCTCATCTTCCAGAGAACGCTGCAACAACAAGCAGAGTCGAGGCTTTAAATCTTAAAATCAACCTTCATTGTCATCTTGCAAAGCAACAGTTGTACAGTACAAAATGAGAAGACATTTCCCAGGGAATACTGGAGCATCGCACATGGAACTTAAAACATTTCACACACAATAACAGTAAAAACAATCCAGTCCCTGATGAAACAGTATAAATAATTAAAAGCAGGTAAAACAGCAACATTAAAATACAGTAAAACCAGTCATTAAAATGTCTGGGGCAGCTGATTTGAGTGGCCAGTGCCAGAGTTATTAAAATGTCAGTGCAAAGCCGCAGTATCAGGTGACTGTGAGTACAGAGTGACTGTTTAGCAGCCTCACAGCCTGTCTGGTAGTCCGGGCTTTGAAGCTACGGTATCTCTTGCCTGATGGCAGGAGATCCAGGGAGACCGCACACCACCACATTCAAGAATAGATTCTTCCCCCCCTGTGTTATCAGAACCTCAAACGGATCTCTCGTACACAGCTGATATGTTCCCAATATTCCAATCTACCCACGCCGAGTGGCCCACTCTGATCCTATCCCCTCCTGTTCCTGCACCTGTTAGTGTTCCATCCTCTGGAAATACCATACCTCAGCCATGTAGACAAAGTCAAAGCCGATGGATTTGTCATTCTTGTACTCTTGTAGAATTCTCAAGTATTCTTTCTCCCAGAGCAGCGCGAACTGGAGTTTGGGGTCATCGGCACTGTAGCTGTTTAGGGAGAAGGTCATGATGAATGCCTGGGCTTGAGTGAAATCTGCACCTGATGGGCAACAAAACAGGGATTAAAAACACACACACACACACACACACACACACACAGACACAGATACAGAGACACACACACAGACATACACACACACACACACACACACACACACACACATATAGACACACACACACACACACACATACACGCACACACACACACGCACACACACACACACACACATGCGCGCGCACACGCACACACACACACACACACACGTACACACACACACACACACATATACACACACACACACACACATGCGCGCGCACACGCACACACACACACACATACATATATACACACACACACACACACACACACACACATGCACACACACACACACACACACACGCACACACACACACACACACACACACACACACACACACACACACACACACACACACACAGTGCTGGAGTAACCCAGCGGGTCAGTCAGCATCTCTGAACAGGTGATGGTTCAGGTCATCAGAGGTTAAAGTGGACATCTACCACAGAAGCTGGACCTAGACTGAACCCCAGTCAGCCTTGACCCAGTGGGAGAGGACATTCCCCAAACCAACGTGTCAAGGAACAAGGAGCAGACACAAGAACCTGCAGATTCAGAAATAAAGGACATTCTTTCAGGAAGGAGATGAGGAGAAATGTATTTAGCCAGAGGGTGGTGAATCTGTGGAATTCTTCGCCACAGACGGCTGTGGAGGCCACAAGTCAGTGGACATTTTTAAGGCAGAGATAGCGCGGGTGTCAGAGGTTATGGGGAGAAGGCAGGAGAATGGGGTTAGGAGGGATAGATAGATCAGCCATGATTGAATGGTGGAGCAGACTTGATGGGCCGAATGGCCTAATTCTGCTACTATCACCTTATGAATCCCGAACAAATCTGTAACAAATCTTAAAAATACCCAATGACGTTGGCTCCAGTGTATTCCAAGAACCAAAACCACTAAATGAAAGAGTGGGGGGAAATTGGTTGTGAATGGTGGCTAGCATGGATGCAGTGGGCCGAGTGGCCTGTTTGTGTGCTGATAAAACTGATGGCTGATGCTCTCACCTTTGTAGCCACCAACAGCCAAGAATGGGAAGACTGGCGCTCCGTAATCTGCCATGCAGCTCATTCCCATTACCGTGTTGTCCTTGAAGGATAGGGGGGAGCTGCGGAGAGTGAGACAGTTTTACTATGGGGGGGGCAAAATTAGACATAGTGGCAGTGGGGGGAGTTATTCCCTTTACCCTGTACACTGAACAGCTTGGTTGTAATCAAGTATATTGTATTGTCTTTTCTGCTCACTGGACAGCAGGCAACAAAAAGGCTTTTCACTGTACCTCAGTATAGGTGACAATATAAACTAAACTAACCTAATAGACTAACTTACTAGAACCAGCGAATTACAGATGCTGCTTTACAAAAAAAAAAAACACAGAGTGCTGGAGTAACTCAGCGGGTCAGGCAGCATCTGTGGAGAACATGGATAGGTGACGTTTCACAGAGTGCTGGAGTAACTCAGTGGGTCAGGCAGCATCTGTGGAGAACATGTATAGGTGATGTTTCACAGAGTGCTGGAGTAACTTAGCGGGTGCAGCAGCATCTATGGAGCTAAGGAAATAGGCAACGTTTCGGGCCGAAACCCTTCCGGGTTTCGGCCCGAAACGTTGCCTATTTCCAGAAGGATTTCGGCCTGAAACGTTGCCTATTTCCTTCGCTCCATAGATGCTGCTGCACCATAACTCAGCGGGTCAGGCAGCAACTGTGGAGAACATGGATAGGTGACGTTTCGTGTCAGGATCCTTCTTCAAACTAACTAACTATCTAACTGGATCCAACTCCAGCTGTTGCCAACTATCCAGCTGCCCTCCTCTCCCCAGCTGTCTTTCTCCAGATGTTCCCAACTCCAGATGTGCCCAGCTCTAGCTGTGTCCCTCTCTCTAGCTCTTCATTTCTCCTGATGTGCCTCACCCCAGCTGTTGCCCATTCTCCAGCGGTTGCCCATTTTACAGCAGCCCCCCTCCCCAGATGTGCCTCTCCCCAGATGTGCCCAACTCCAGCTGTTGCCAACTATCCAGCAGCCTCCCCCCCTGCTGTGCCTCTTCCCAGATATGCCTCCAGATGTGACCAACTCCAGATGTTGCCCACTGTCAAGAAGTGCCCAGCTCCAGCTGTTTCCCACTGTCCAGATTTGCCAACTCCAGCGGTGATGTGCCTCGCCCCAGCTGTGTGCCCATCCAGATCCAGCCCCAGGTGTGCCCATTTTACAGCAGCCCCCCTCCCCAGATGTGCCCAGTCCCCAGATGTGCCCAACTCCAGCTGTTGCCCACTCTCCAGCAGCCTCCCCCCTGCTGTGCCTCTTCCCAGATATGCCTCCAGATGTGACCAACTCCAGATGTCGCCCACTGTCAAGAATGTGCCCAACTCCAGATGTTTCCCACTGTCCAGATGTGCCCAACTCCAGCGGTTGCCCACTGTCCAGCTGCCCCCCAGATGTGCCTCTCCCCAGATGTGCCCCTCCCCAGAAGTGCCCAGCCCCAGATGTGCCCCTCCCCCAGATGTGCCCAGTCCCCCAGATGTGCCCAGTCCCAGATGTGCCCAAGCCCAGATGTGCCCAGTCCCCCAGATGTGCCCAGTCCCCCAGATGTGCCCAGTCCCAGATGTGCCCAGTCCCAGATGTGCCCAGTCCCACAGATGTGCCCAGTCCCAGATGTGCCCAAGCCCAGCACGTACTTGGCGCAGTAGAGGAAGTGATCTCTCCAGTCCACAATGCCAGTCACACCGTGGATGGTCTGATTCCCCTGGGCATTGACGAGGCTCCTGCTATTCTGGAAGTACTGGAGCAAGCTGTTGACGGCGCAGTCTCTGGTGTCGGGCGAGTGAGGGTTGAGGGGGGCGAAGCAGATGTCCCGCAGCGAGATATTCCTCTGCGCTTCCTCTGACCACACCTGGATGTCCTGTAGCCTGTTCTGGAAGTCGAGCAGTTGTAGCACGATGTCCTTGTCGAACATGCCGGAGAATGTGTTCTCCCCGAACAGTACCGAGTTGTAAGTGTAGTCCGGGCGGCCCGGCACCGTGATGATCACCTGGTTGGTCCTGAAGAAGGGGCCAAAGTTAGCATCGTGGTAGTCCTTCTCCCGGCGGGCCCGGCTGTCGGGGGCTGACCACAGCTCCACGGGGTCGGTGGTCAGAGAGATGTAGCTGAGACCGGCCGACAGGGCGATGACCAGGGCCAGAGAGGCGGCGATCACGGGCAGCGGGCGCCGGGCAACTGCGGTGCCCCAACACCTGAACATGTTGCCCAACCACACCTGGCTGTCCCTGCTCACCTTGGCCGAGCAGCCCGGCCCCGCTGTAGAGGACGGGCATCTATCCCCGTGCACTCGCCTCAGGACCAGGAACAGGATGAAGAGGGCGAGCAGGACCAGGAAGGCGATGATACACATGAGCAGGGAGCCGGGGATTTCACCCACTGTCCAGGGTGTGGGGGGAGGAGAGGGAGAGGGGATAACGGGGCAAGACTCACTGCAGTCCTGGCACGAACACGCCTGACCCTGGGCGGACACGGGCTGGCCGCACCTCCAGAAGCGGCCCGAGTACGGGACCATGCCGCCGGCCACGGGGGTCTCATTGCCCACCAGTACAAAGTTAATGTCCAGCGGTGCCAGACCGTTGCTGGAGTCTCCCTGAAAGCCCAGCCAGCGCTCAGTGTTGCACAGAGTGGCCCCGTACCGTCCACACATGGGCGAGATGGCCAGCCCACCGGTCGCTGGGATTCGCACGTCCTTACACGAGTTGAAGGAACCGTCGGCGAAGTGTCGGTCGTAGTAACAGCTGTACTCCAGCACGGCGTCCTCAGGCTGGCCCGACATATTGTAGGGGAGGGTGCGGGTGATATTGATGTGGAGACTCTGGTCTGGGCTACACGTGTTCTGGCAGTACAGGTTGGTGAAGCTACGCGCACACGATGGACAACGGACCAACAACGCCTTAGACATGGTCATGCTGGCGTCCAGAGCCACTAGCTGTGGGTAAGTACAACACACGCGGGTATTCTGATCGCCCGTGTACAGCATGGGGCACACGCCCTTCAGCCTCTCTAGATGGGCCGGGGCTAGGGTGAAGGCCGGCTTGTTGAACACACACGGCACCTTGGATGGGATTAGAGGATTCTCCACATCTGGATTCATGCCGCATTCCCCGCTGAACGCGCAGTAGCCCGGCTGGTGGATCACGGTGGCACAGGTCACCTGGTGAACACAGACACCTGTTAGACACGTCCCACAGGGGCCCACATCCTCCACCCACCCAGCCAGCCTGCATTACAGGGCATCTGTGTCCCTGGGAACAATCCGCAAATCACACAACTCACAGTTCCGGAGTTGTTCGGCATTCATGTTCATAAATGATAGAAACATAGAAAATAGGTGCAGGAGGAGGCCATTCGGCCCTTCGAGCCAGCACCGCCATTCAATGTGATCATGGCTGATCGTCCCCTATCAGTAACCCGAGCCTGCCTTCTCCCCATATCCCTTGACTCCACTAGCCCCTAGAGCTCTATCTAACTCTCTCTTAAATCCATCCAGTGACTTGGCCTCCACTGCCCTCTGTGGCAGGGAATTCCACAAATTCACAACTCTCTGGGTGAAAACGTTTTTTCTCACCTCAGCCTTAAATGGCCTCCCCTTTATTCTAAAGAGCAGAATGAGGCCATTCGGCCCATCAAGTCTACTCCGCCATTCAATCATGGCTGATCTGTCTCTCACTCCTAACCCCATTCCCACGCCTTCTCCCCATAACCACTGACACCAATACTAATCTAGAATCTATCTATCTTTGCCAGACATCGAAGGGTTTCGGCCCGAAACGTTGCCTATTTCCTTCGCTCCATAGATGCTGCTGCACCCGCTGAGTTTCTCCAGCTTTTTTGTGTACATCCAAAACTATTAATTGACTTGGCCTCCACAGCTCCCTGTGGCAATGAATCCTACAGATTCACCACCCTTAGAATTAATTGCATTCCCTCCTGACTTCACGACTGACCCCTACAGTCTTACAAAATTCTTAAGGGGTTGGACAGGCTAGATGCAGGAAGATTGTTCGCGATGTTGGGGAAGTCCAGGACAAGGGGTCACAGCTTAAGGATAAGGGGGAAATCCTTTAAAACCGAGATGAGAAGAACTTTTTTTCACACAGAGAGTGGTGAATCTCTGGAACTCTCTGCCACAGAGGGTAGTTGAGGCCAGTTCATTGGCTATATTTAAGAGGGAGTTAGATGTGGCCCTTGTGGCTAATGGGATCAGGGGGTATGGAGAGAAGGCAGGTACGGGATACTGAGTTGGATGATCAGCCATGATCATATTGAATGGCGGTGCAGGCTCGAAGGGCCGAATGGCCTACTCCTGCACCTAATTTCTATGTTTCTATGTTTCTATGTCTCTACATCTATCCATCTGTGTATCCTGAGAGCACTCGCTGTCTTGGCGATCGCTCTGTCCTGCACTCCTGTGGCCATTCTGTGCCAGATAGACACAAAATGCTGGAGTAACTCAGCGGGACAGTCGGCAGCATCTCTGGGGAGAAGGAATGGGTGACGTTTCGGGTCGAGACCCTTCTTCAGGATCTGGAGTTAGTTATTGTTCTACATTGTATGTGGAGGCAGTTTAGACACTACCTTGACATTGGGGTTGGCTTTCTTGGTGTTATAACACGTTCATTTGTGTTTTAATAGTAATGTTGATGTATATGATGTATATTTGAGTATAGAAGTTGGGATGTAATGTTAAAATTGTACAAGGCATTGGTGAGACCAAATCTGGAGTATGGTGTACAATTTTGGTCGCCCAATATAGGAAGGATGTCAACAAAATAGAGAGAGTACAGAGGAGATTTACTAGAATGTTGCCTGGGTTTCAACAACTATGTTACAGAGATAGGTTGAATAAGTTAGGTCTTTATTCTCTGGAGCGCAGAAGGTTAAGGAGGGACTTGATGGAGGTATTTAAAACGATGAGAGGGATAGACAGAGTTGATGTGGACAGGCTTTTCCCTTTGAGAATAGGGAAGATTCAAACAAGAGGACATGACTTCAGAATTAAGGGACAGAAGTTTAGGGGTAATATGAGGGGGAACTTCTTTACGCAGAGAGTGGTAGCGGTGTGGAATGAGCTTCCAGTGGAAGTGGTGGAGGCAGGTTCATTGGTATCATTTAAAAATAAATTGGATAGGCATATGGATGAGAAGGGAATGGAGGGTTATGGTATGAGTGCAGGCAGGTGGGACTAAGGGAAAAAAAAGTTGTTCGGCACGGACTTGTAGGGCCGAGATGGCCTGTTTCCGTGCTGTAATTGTTATATGGTTATATGGTTATATGGCCACAGGTGGATATTCAAGGTACAGTCTAATACCACGACGTGTGTTTGATTTGTCAGTGTTACATTTAAATCTCAGATTAATATAATCAGTAAACAGGATATAAAGGCAACAATTGGAATCATGTTCAATTGAGACAAAGCTCTGGGGAGAAGGAATGGGTGATGTTTCAGGTCGAGACACTTCCTTAGGTTGAATTAGGATCTAAAGAATGGTCTCGGCCCGTTCCTTTTCCCCAGAGATGCTGCCCTCCCTGCACGCTGAGTTACTCCAGCATTCTGACCTGCTGTTACTCCAGCACTTTGTGTTTGTCCTCGGTTTAAACCAGCATCTGCAGTTCCTTTCCTGCCATTTTGTGGAACCTCGGTGTATGATGATCTTATACATTTAATATTCCTTAGTCTGAGAAGCAGAAACTACCAAGGAATCAATAACCAGAGGATATGGGTTTAAGGTGAGGGGGGAAATATTAAATAGGAACCTGAGGGGCAACTTATTTTACACAAAGGGTGGAGTGTGAATGGAATGAGCTGCCGGAGGGGGTAGTTGAGGCTGGGACTATCACAACATTTAAAAAGCATTTGGGCAGGCACATGGACAGGACGGGTTTGGAGGGATATGGGCCAAACGCAGGCAGGTGGGACTAGTGTAGATGGGGCATGTTGGTCGGCATGGGCAAGTTGGGCCGAAGGGCCTGTTTGCACGCTGTACAACGACTCTGGGACTGTAGACAGACACAAAAAACATGCAACAATTACAATAAGGTTCACGATTTAAAAAACTGGTTAAAATAAAACTCACGGCGCAGAAGAGCGTGAACAGCAGCAGAGCAGCGGCAGGAGATCTCGTTGACATTCTGGGTGGTTTTTATTTTATTTCATTGCGTTAAAATGTGATGGTTGGACTGAGGCAGGTGGACAGAAGCAGAGAGTTAATCCCAGAGTTGAAGCAGTGATCGACACTGAGATCCTCCGGCAGATTTATCGGTTTTTCGTTATCGGTAATCTGATGTGATGGGACACAGCCAGTCAGGACGGTGTAGTCTTGTAAAACTTCCATTTATTATTAACCCATGAGGTTGATCTAGTGTCAATGATTACCAGAGACAGTGGTATCTGTGTAGCTGGGCTGTCACTGAGTGGGCTGGGAATGACCCTGCCTTGATGCGGAGTCAATAGACAATAGGTGCAGGTGTAGAGGCCATTCGGCCCTTCGAGCCTGCACTGCCATTCAATATGATCATGGCTGATCATCCAACTCAGTATCCTGTACCTGCCTTCTCTCCATACCCCCTGATCCCTTTAGCCACAAGGGCCACATCTAACTCCCTCTTAAATATAGCCAATGAACTGTGTGGCCTCAACTACCTTCTGTGGCAGAGAATTCCACAGATTCACCACTCTCTGTGTAGACAATAGACTATAGACAATAGGTGCAGGAGGAGGCCATTCGGCCCTTCGAGCCAGCACCGCCATTCAGGATACGATCATGGCTGATCATCCAACTCAGTATCCTGTACCTGCCTTCTCTCCATACCCCCTGATCTCCTTAGCCACAAGGGCCACATCTAACTCCCTCTTAAATATAGCAAATGAACTGGCCTCAACTACCCTCTGTGGCAGAGAGTTCCAGAGATTCACCACTCTCTGTGTGAAAAAAGTTCTCCTCATCTCGGTTTTAAAGGATTTCCCCCTTATCCTTAAGCTGTGACCCCTTGTCCTGGACTTCCCCAACAGGAACCGGAACAGGGGGCATCTCTGGAGAGAAGGAGTGGGTGACGTTCCAGGTCGAGACCCTTCTCCAGACTAGTAAACATATTACGATGACTCAAAGATTAGTCAAATATAAGTAGGTCTGGGAAGTGTTGGTTGAAGCTGCAGTATCTGGACTCGTGTCTCTATTTTACTGATCACATCTAATGATCATATTGAATGGCGGTGCAGGCTCGAAGGGCTGAATGGCCTACTCCTGCACCTAATTTCTATGTTTCTATGTTTCTATGATCCCCACTACGGGCGCTGTCTGTACGGAGTTTGCACGTTCTCACCGTGACCTGCGTGGGTTTTTCACGGATCTTCGGTTTCCTCCCACTCTCCAAAGACGTGCGGGTTTGCAGGTTAATTGGCTTGGTGTAAGTGTGTGTAAATTGTCCCCAGTGTGTGTGTGTGTGGGGGGGATAGTGTTAGACATACACGTGGGAACTCGTTTAAACTCGTGAACATAAACTTGGAATCTCGTAGACCACCACGAGTTTGATTTTTTTCTTTCAGTCGGGATCACTAGTGGATGGACTCGCACCGTGAGACAGGACAGAGAGTGGGGATCGCTGGTCGGCGTGGACACGATGGGGCGAGTTAATGCTTATTGATTAGCCCTGATCATATTGAATGGCGGTGCAGGCTCGAAGGGCCGGATGGCCTCCTCCTGCACCTATAGGGTGATTTCACCAAAGGTCAAATAAGCGTAGATCCCCCCTCACGTGACCGAAAATTTTAACTGGAGGACATCTCTCAGTTTGGTACATGTTAGTGAATGGGGAAACACGCACTTTCACACCCGTTAAAAACATGGAAAACGGCCGATTTTTGAGCTGAAATTTTCTGTGTTAGTCGGGGTGACCGTGAAGCACAGCGACCTAAATTTTCAGGCAAAAAAAAGATAGAAAGTGAGGTAATTACAAGAGGGAACTGAAGGTAGAAAGCGGCGGAAGTGAACAGCCGACAATTGCCGTGAAGATTTTAAGATCCAAAATATCGGGAATTATCGCGTTTGCTCGCTGAATTTCATCAAAAGTAAGGCATTATATCTTTCTATCTTTTTTTTTGCCTGAAAAAATTTAGGTCGCTGTGCTTCACGGTCACCCCGACTAGCACAGAAAATTTCAGCTCAAAAATCGGCCGTTTTCCATGTTTTTAACGGGTGGGAAAGTGCGTGTTTCCCCATTCACTTACATGTATCGATCTGACATATGTCCTCCAGTTAAAATATTCGGTCACGTGAGGGGGATCTACGCTTATTTGACCTTTGGTGAAATCACCCTATTGTCTATGTTTCTATGTCTCTATACCTCGTGTATTTCCAAACACATGTTTATCAGTGGCCTCATCAATCCACCTGATTGCATCAGCGGTGTTTGCACGAACAGGGTGATAGGGACAAGCCGCAGTTTAAACGCGGAGGCTTCATGAGAAGAAAGGGCTATCAGTGTGTAAAGGTCCATCTGCCTCAAGGGCACCAGATAAGCAGAAACCAAAGCCCATTAATTACGGTAATCAGCAAGGTCCTGCAGTTCAAGGTCACGGGTTGATTTGAGGTGGATTCAAAGTCCACTTGCGGCATCTCTCCAAAACAGCCAGTGAGAGCTGGCCAGTCGCCAGTCGCCAGAGGCCAATACGTGTCTGTGGATGTAGATGTCAACACAAAACAACATCAATCCATTGTGTCCAAACGCTACACACGGAGTCCAAGTAAACCGCACAGAATCACACAGCATGGAAACAGGCCATTCGACCCCTCACGCTCATGCTGTCCATTAATCCCATTTTACAACACATGGCCGAGGTGATCCATTCTCGTCTCGACACTTGGAGTGATTTTGTGTCTGTCTCAGTTACTCCAGCAGTTTGTGTCTCTCTGAGTTACTCCAGCATTTTGTGTCTCTCTGAGTTACTCCAACATTTTGTGTCTGAGTTACTCCAACATTTTGTGTCTGAGTTACTCCGGCATTTTGTGTCTGAGTTACTCCAACATTTTGTGTCTGAGTTACTCCAGCATTTTGTGTCTGAGTTACTCCAGCATGTTGTGTCTGAGTTACTCCAGCATTTTGTGTCTGAGTTACTCCAGCATTTTGTGTCTCAGTTACTCCAGCATTTTGTGTCTGAGTTACTCCAGCATGTTGTGTCTGAGTTACTCCAGCATTTTGTGTCTGAGTTACTCCAGCATGTTGTGTCTCTCTGAGTTACTCCAACATTTTGTGTCTGTCTCAGTTACTCCAACATTAGTGTCTAACTTCTTCAAGACTGTCACTGACTGACTGCTCCCATCACTCTCTCGAGCAGCGAGCTCCAGGTATTCACCTCTCTCTGCGTGAGAAAGGCCTCCTTTCAAATCCCTTCTAATTCATTTCCCCCGACCCTAAACCTATGTCCTTTAATTATATTTACCTCTGACATGGAGAAACACTTTCCTGCCGTTGACCTCTCCCTCCAGCCTCATCATTGTGTTTATCTCATTCATGTTTCCCCCTTCACTCCAGTCTCTCCACTTGGTCTTTATTCCAAACAACTCACTGAAGAAGAATCCCGACCTGAAACGTCACCTATCCATGTTCTCCACAGATGCTGCCTGACCCGCTGAGTTATGGTGCAGCAGCATCTATGGAGCAAAGGAAATAGGCAACGTTTCGGGCCGAAATCCTTTTGGAAATAGGCAACGTTTCGGGCCGAAACCCGGAAGGGTTTTGGCCCGAAACGTTGCCTATTTCCTTAGCTCCATATTTCCTTAGCTGCTAGGTGCACCCGCTGAGTTACTCCAGCACTCTGTGAAACGTCACCTATCCATGTTCTCCACAGATGCTGCCTGACCCGCTGAGTTACTCCAGCACTCTGTGAAACGTCACCTATCCATGTGCTCCACAGATGCTGCCTGACCCGCTGAGTTACTCCAGCACTCTGTGAAACGTCACCTATCCAATACCTGTGGGCCAGGTAGCATCTCTGGAGAATATGGATAGGTGACGTTTTGGGTCGGGATCCTTCTTCAGTTCATAAGTGAAGGGAGCAGAATCAGACCATTCGGCCCATCGAATCTACTCCACCATTCAATCATGGCTGGTCTATCTCTCCCTCTTAACCCCATTCTCCTGCCTTCTCCCCATAACCCCCCTCCAGCATTTTGAGTCTTTCTTTGGTAAAGCAGCATCTGCAGTTCCTTGTCTCTATACTCAGCCAGGTGTGTTTATATCAGTGTTATTACTGCAATTGCACGCATACAGAGAGGAGACTTTGCTCTTTGCAATAACTGTGGCAGCAGATTTAGTTTTTACCTCTTCCTGGTTCGGTTGGTCGACAGATATGGACGGTGTGGTATAGAGAGAGATGTAAAAAGTAGTGATGAAACTGGCCATTGTTAGAGATGACTCTGGTCCTAGACTCTCCCACTAGTGGAAACATCCTCTCCACATCAACATTCTCCAAACCTGAACAAGAGCCCGCACATCATTCTCCAGACCAAAGATCCTATAAGATCTTTGCTCCAGACCCTCTTCACTAATCAAAGACCACCCAGAGGTGGACAGGCATCTCCTCTCCATCGTCCTGAACAGAGAACACATCCACGTCTGCTTCAACACCTAGAGTTAATAGGAATCTGAGGGGCAACATTCTTGACACGAAGGGTGGTGGTTATATGTAACGAGCTGCCGGCGGAGAGAGTTGACGCAATGTTTAGACAGGTACATGGAAAGGTTAGAGTTAAAGGGATATGGGATAAATGGAGGCAGGTAGGACTAGTGTAGATGGGGCATGTTGGCTAGCATGGGCAAGTTGGGCTGAAGGGCCTGTTTGCACACTGTGTGACTGTGACCACACACAAGAAATGCAGCCTCAGCTGATTGTGAACGTTAGACAAACACCAGTTTAGCTGCTGGAAATGTATCGACAATTACCCAGGGCGAGAATATTATTGAGTAAATGAAAACAGCCAATAAAGATAGACTGAGATAAGCTGAACTCCTGAATTTATCTGGTTGTGTAAAGGGGGGGGGGGGGGGCGATAGCTGTGACCAACTCCCCCTGGCCCCATCACACCCCCCCCCCCCCGTCCCTCTGCTCCTTGTCTATCCTTCAGACACTCATCTCCCAGCCCCCCTCCCTCCCCACTCCCCGTTTCCCTTCAATCCCCCCTCATTCCCAAAACCAATTCAGAGTTCAGAGCTATATGTAAGAGGGAGTTAGATGTGGCCCTTGTGGCTAAAGGGATCAGGGGGTATGGAGAGAAGGCAGGTACGGGATACTGAGTTGGATGATCAGCCATGATCATATTGAATGGCGAATGGTGCAGGCTCGAAGGGCCGAATGGCCTCTACTCCTGCACCTATTGTCTATGTTTCACAGAAGAAGATCCAAACTGAGACTGGAGCAATAAGAATCATACAACAAAGAACCGTACGGTGCAGGAACAGGCCCTTCGGCCCGCAATGTTTATGCTGTACATGATGCCAACTTAAACTAATCTCCTCTGCCTGCTCGTGATCCACACCCCTCCATTCCCTGCGTATCCGTGTGCCCCTGTAAAAGCCTCTTAAACACCACAATTGTAACTGGCTCGACAACCACCCCCGGCAGCTTGTTCCAGGCACCCACCTCCCACTGTGGGGAAAGTATGGCAATACCACACAGTACCAATCACAGGCATTAGCAATGTGAACCAAAATAGCAAATCCCTCTCTCCGGCTTTACATTTCACTCCTTTTCTGAGAGTTGTGAATCTGTGGAATTCCCTGCCACAGAGGGCAGTGGAGGCCAAGTCACTGGATGGATTTAAGAGAGAGTTAGATAGAGCTCTAGGGGGCTAGTGGAGTCAAGGGATATGGGGAGAAGGCAGGCATGGGCTATTGATTGGGGATGATCAGCCATGATCACAATGAATGGTGGTGCTGGCTCGAAGGGCCGAATGGCCTCCTCCTGCACCTATTTTCTACGTTTCTATGATAGCAATTTGTCTCCTTTTCACCTCTGGGGTGACACAGTTGCACAGCGGTAGAGTTGCTGACTTACAGTGCCAGGGACCTGGGTTCGATCCTGGACTACCATCCAGGCTCCTGTAAGGATGAGTTGTCCCTAGTGTGAGGTAACATTGAACTGGTGAGTGAAGAACAGTAGATGCTGGTTTAAATCAAAGATCAACTCAAAATACTGGAGTAACTCAGCGGGACAGGCAGCATCTCTGGAGAGAAGGAACGGGTGATGTTTTTCGGGTCGAGACACTATGTTCTGCCTGTTTGAAGAAGGGTCTCAACCCGAAACATCACCCATTCCTTCTCTCCAGAGATGCTGCCTGAACCGCTGAGTTACTCCAGCATTTTGTGCCTATTCCCATTAAAAATGGTTCAATTTTACTACCTGTAAATCATGTTCACTACTTATGCTGAGATTTAAATGTAACATTATCAACACCAGCACACATTGGGGTATAAATATACCTAGAATAGCTCTCTGTGGCCATAAACATTACAGCCTCAGCAATGTGTAGGAGCAATAATGGCAGCCTCATGATTCATATGTAGTGAATACACTCGAAGTTGATATCAAAAGATTTGGTTAATGTTTAGTGATCATACCTGGCCATCAGCGGTTTTATATGCGATTTATCAGAGAAAAGGTCACAAATGAGATAAAGTGAGATAATATTTCTCTTCATAATCTTTGAACGCCTAGATTTCGAATAAACTATATTGCACAGTTACACACTAATTAAACGTTACAGAACTTTGCGGCACATCTCAGTCCAAAGTGGCTGTCAGGATATGGGTCAACAAACAAGGGTTTTTCCACAAGGAGAGGGCAATAGATCTTGGTCCGTCTAAGCAAGGGTCCCAACCTCAAATGTCATCTGTACATTCTCTCCACAGATGCTCAAGAACGAACTGCAGATGCTGGAAGATCGAAGGTAGACAAAAATGCTGGAGAAACTCAGCGGGTGCAGCAGCATAAACATAGAAACATAGAAATATAGAAATTAGGTGCAGGAGTAGGCCATTCGGCCCTTCGAGCCTGCTCCGCCATTCAATATGATCATGGCTGATCATCCAACTCCCGTACCTGCCTTCTCTCCATACCCCCTGATCCCTTTAGCCACAAGGGCCACATCTAACTCCCTCTTAAATATAGCCAATGAACTGGCCTCAACTACCCTCTGCGGCAGAGTTCCAGAGATTCACCACTCTCTGTGTGAAAAAAGTTCTTCTCATCTCGGTTTTAAAGGATTTCCTCCTTATCCTTAAGCTGTGACCCCTTGTCCTGGACTTCCCTAACATCGGGAACAATCTTCCTGCATCTAGCCTGTCCAACCCCTTAAGAATTTTGTAAGTTTCTATAAGATCATCTATGGAGCGAAGGAAATAGGCAACGTTTCGGGTTGAAACCCTTCAAACCCTTCTCTCCACAGATGCTGCCTGGCACGTTGAGACTGAGAAGGCATTGTCAGCCTCTTGTGTCTATAACATATTGTCTCTGTGCGTAAGAATCTAGTGTGTGTTGTCAGATGCATCATAAGCCGGTCTCAGTATCTTTAGTTTAGAGATACAGCACCGATACAGGCCCTTCGGCCCGACGAGTCCGTGCTGGCCAGTAATCACCCCGAACACTACACTATCTGTCATATGCTGAGAGAATGGAGCAGCTGGGCTTGTATACTCTGGAGTTTAGAAGGATGAGAGGGCATCTTATTGAAACATACAAGATTATTAAGGGTTTGGACACGCTAGAGGCAGGAAACATGTTCCCGATGTTGGGGGTGTCCAGAACCAGGGACCACACAGTTTAAGAATAAGGGGTAGGGCCATTTAGAATGGATCGTTTGTCTATTCCCTCCATAGGTGCTGACTGAGATTCTCTGGCACTGTGTTTGCTTTTTGGATTCATTGAAAGATGCGTTGTGTATACAGGCCCTTTGGTTATCCCACTATCTCATCCACTCCCTCCACACTAGGGGCCAATTAACCTCCAAACCAGCATGACTTTGGGATGTGGGAGGAAACCAGAGCACCTGGAGAAAACCCACCTGGCCACAGGGAGAATGTGCAAACTCCACACAAACAGCGCCCGAGGTCAGGATCGAACCTGGTCCCTGGCGCCATGAGGCGGCAGCTCTAACCACTGTGCCATTGGCTTTTGCCTTTAATCACCAACAGTTGTGCAGTGATTACTTAGTAAGGTTTGCAGTGGCAGAGTCAAACATTAATCCCACGCATTAATAAGAAATTGTAGACAAACAAATTAAATGTATTGATAACAGAGGCAGGATTTCCCCCATTATCTCCAGGCAACAGTTCATGTGATGTAGATTTTCAGTCTGAATGTGTAAGTAAGTAATATATATATATATATATATAGCACGTTTAAATCAACTCGCGTTGAAATCAAAGTACTTTACATAGAAAAAAATAATTAAGTTTCCATACATCCATAGAAATTTTTTTTTTTAAATGCACAACACATTAGAGAATTCAACATGAGCATTTTCCCACAACAGAATCAAATATTTCCACTGTGGGGAAAGGCATCAGAACGTTTCAGCCCTCTTCCTCAACGATCAGTGGCCACACACACTCTCTCTCCCTGATGTCTTGGGTTGTAAGCAGGAGGTCTCGAGGTAAAATGATGAGTCATTTTAACCTTCAACCACCTTGGAGGCCGTATGTAGCTGGCGTTGAGTAAGAGCTTTAAGGTGCCATAATGATCTTATCGCAGCCTTAGAGAATCACGGAGGTGTGTGTGTGTGTGTGTGAGGACTTGCACAAGTTGCACTGCTCTGCAACCAAGGTCTTTGGTGAACCTTAACACAACAAAGAGTGTCCGGTGATTTCTGCTGAGCTTGTTGTTCTCATACACGTCTCCCTTCACCTTGGCCCTTGTTCTCCTCCACCCCCACCATCCTGAGTGGGCAACTCCGCTGGAAAGAACACCCAACAAAGGAATTGCATTGAAAGCAAGTGCGTTGTTATTCCAGTCAAGAGAGTTTATTGTCATGTGTCCCTGTATAGGACAATGAAATTCTTGCTTTGCTTCAGCACACAGAACATAGTAGGCATTGACTACAAAACAGATCAGTGTGTCCATATACCATTATATACGTAAATATTCTGCACTGTACTCCCCATTCCAGTTGGTCTCGCTGGAGATTTTAATTTACTTTAGACTTTAGACATACAGAGTGGAGACAGGCCCTTCAGCCCATCGAGTCTGTGCCGACCTGCTATCACCCGTACATTAGCTCTATCCTGCACACACTGGGAACAATTTACAATTTAAGGATAAGGGGGAAATCTTTTAGGACTGAGATAAGAAAATTATTTTTTCAGATTCAGATTCAGATTTCAGATTCAGATTTTACACAGAGAGTGGTGAATCTGTGGAATTCTCTGCCACAGAAGGTAGTTGAGGCCACAGTTCACTGGCTATATTTAAGAGGGAGTTAGATGTGGCCCTTGTGGCTAAAGGGATCAGGGGGTATGGAGAGAAGGCAGGTACGGGATACTGAGTTGGATGATCAGCCATGATCATATCGAATGGCGGTGCAGGCTCGAAGGGCCGAATGGCCTCTACTCCTGCACCTATTCTCTATGTCTATGTTTCTATTTAACGGAAGCCAATTAACCTACAAACCCGTACATCTTTTTAGTGTGGGAGGAAACTGGAGCGCCCGGAGAAAACCCGCGCGGTCACAGAAAGAACGTGCAAACTCCACATAGGCAGCTGCTGTAGTCAGGATCGAACCCGGGTCGGTGGCCCTGTGTGGAGGCAGCAACTCTACCACTGCAAGAGTGATCCCAATTAGTGCATTCACAAGTTAGGAAACAGCTAGTTACATTAATGCTAGTTGTGTGTTTTATTTTCCACTCTCCCCTTCACTCTCTTCATGCAGGGAAATGGGATGAATGTGGGCAAAAAGGTTGGCATGTGCATAGTTGGTCAAAGGATGTTTCTTTGTGGCACGACTGTGTGAATCTCTATCCCCCTCCTTCTATCTTCCCCTCATCCCCTCTCCTCGCCCTCTTTCCATGGGATGTCAGGACTTTCATATGAAGAAAGACTGGATAGACTCGGTTTGTACTCGCTAGAATTTAGAAGATTGAGGGGGGATCTTATAGAAACTTACAAAATTCTTAAGGGGTTGGACAGGTTAGATGCAGGAAGATTGTTCCCGATGTTGGGGAAGTCCAGAACAAGGGGTCACAGTTTAAGGGTAAGGGGGAAATCTTTTAGGACCGAGATGAGAAAACATTTTTCACACAGAGAATGGTGAATCTCTGGAATTCGCTGCCACAGAAGGTAGTTGAGGCCACACAGTTCATTGGCTATATTTAAGGGAGTTAGATGTGTCTAAAGGGCTCAGGGGGTATGGAGAGAAGGCATAGAAACACAGAAACATAGAAATTAGGTGCAGGAGTAGGCCATTCGGCCCTTCGAGCCTGCACCGCCATTCAATATGATCATGGCTGATCATCCAACTCAGTATCCCGTACCTGCCTTCTCTCCATACCCTCTGATCCCCTTGGCCACAAGGGCCACACTAACTCCCTCTTAAATATAGCCAATGAACTGGCCTCAACTACCCTCTGTGGCAGAGAGTTCCAGAGATTCACCACTCTCTGTGTGAAAAAAGTTCTCCTCATCTCGGTTTTAAAGGATTTCCCCCTTATCCTTAAGCTGTGACCCCTTGTCCTGGACTTCCCCAACATCGGGAACAATCTTCCTGCATCTAGCCTGTCCAACCCCTTAAGAATTTTGTAAGTTTCTATAAGATCCCCTCTCAATCTCCTAAATTCTAGAGAGTATAAACCAAGTCTATCCAGTCTTTCTTCATAAGACAGTCCTGACATCCCAGGAATCAGTCTGGTGAACCTTCTCTGCACTCCCCCTATGGCAATAATGTCCTTCCTCAGATTTGGAGACCAAAACTGCACGCAATACTCCAGGTGTGGTCTCACCAAGACCCTGTACAACTGCAGTAGAACCTCCCTGCTCCTATAATCAAATCCTCTTGCTATGAAAGCCAACATACCATTTGCTTTCTTTACTGCCTGCTGCACCTGCATGCCTACCTTCAATGACTGGTGTACCATGACACCCAGGTCTCGCTGTATCTCCCCCTTTCCCAATCGGCCACCATTTAGATAATAATCTGCTTTCCCGTTTTTGCCACCAAAATGGATAACCTCACATTTATCCACATTATACTGCATCTGCCAAACATTTGCCCACTCACCCAGCCTATCCAAGTCACCTTGCAGTCTCCTAGCATCCTCCTCACACCTAACACTGCCCCCCAGCTTAGTGTCATCCGCAAACTTGGAGATATTGCCTTCAATTCCCTCATCCAGATCATTAATATATATTGTAAATAGCTGGGGTCCCAGTACTGAGCCTTGCGGTACCCCACTAGTCACTGCCTGCCATTGTGAAAAGGATTACTCCTACTCTTTGCTTCCTGTTTGCCAGCCAGTTCTCTATCCACATCAATACTGAACCCCCAATGCCATGTGCTTTAAGTTTGTATACTAATCTCTTATGTGGGACCTTGTCGAAAGCCTTCTGGAAGTCCAGATACACCACATCCACTGGTTCTCCCCTATCCACGCTACTAGTTACATCCTCGAAAAATTCTATAAGATTCGTCAGACATGATTTACCTTTC
The DNA here is from genome assembly GCF_028641065.1 of Leucoraja erinaceus. NCBI lineage: Eukaryota > Metazoa > Chordata > Chondrichthyes > Rajiformes > Rajidae > Leucoraja > Leucoraja erinaceus. Next base: position 14,266,550 of record NC_073411.1, on the reverse strand, counting down.
GTAAATCCATGCTGACTTTGTCCAATGATTTCACCACTTTTCAAATGTGCTGCTATCCCATCTTTAATAACTGACTCTAGCAGTTTCCCCACTACCGATGTTAGACTAACTGGTCTGTAATTCCCCGTTTTCTCTCTCCCTCCCTTCTTAAAAAGTGAGGTTACGTTTGCTACCCGCCAATCCTCTGGAACTACTCCAAAATCTAAAGAGTTTTGAAAGATTATTACTAATGCATCCACTATTTCTGGAGCTACTTCCTTAAGTACTCTGGGATGCAGCCTATCTGGCCCTGGGATTTATCGGCCTTTAATCCATTCAATTTACCCAACACCACTTCCCGGCTAACCTGGATTTCACTCAATTCCTCCAACTCCTTTGACCCGCGGTTCCCTGCTATTTCCGGCAGATCATTTATGTCTTCCTTAGTGAAGACGGAACCAAAGTAGTTATTCAATTGGTCCGCCATATCCTTGTTCCCCATGATCAACTCACCTGTTTCTGACTGCAAGGGACCTAGGCAGTTACAGAATACTGAGTCGATGATCAGCCATGATCATATTGAATGGTGGTGTAGGCTCGATGGGCCGAATGGCCTCTACTCCTGCACCTATTGTCTATGTTTCTTGCCCCCCCCCCGATCTCTCCCACCTCTGTCTGCCTCTCTCCGCCTACGACACCATCACCAACTGTAGATCACACTCTTTTAAAGACACTTATCTTCCCAACAGTTAATGTTCAACAGGTGCCAATGTACAGTAGTCAGCTAGTATCAAGGCCACAGTCAGCTTTTAAAATAGAGCAATTATAATTTACCTGCAGATATGGGAAATAGTTCATCTCTCAAAGCTCCTGAATCATTGCTTTGGCAGCAGCCACCAATCAGTGTTATTGATCATTCCACAAGATTGATCACGCACACACCCATTCCAACTAAGGGCCTCTAACTGATTCATGTGTCAAACCCCACCCCACATCCTGAATCACACTTCCAATGGGCTAGCTGGGGCAGAATGGGTGAACAAGGAGAGACAAGGAACTGCAGACCCTGGTTTACAAATAAAGACACACACACAGTGCTGGAGTAACTCAGTGGGCCAGGCACCGTCCCTGGAGAAGATGGATATATACGTACAGTTGGTGACTGAGCTGCTTTTGAGGAATGTGATCGCGGATTAGATTAGTGGGCCATGATCCAAAGGCAATTAATTGATCCACCCGCGTCTGTATCGGTTAGTAAGGTGACTGTTTCACTTTCACCCTCTTTCCCAGCCCCGGGTTCATTCTCGGAGGCTCGGATGGACGACATTACTGTGGCTGTAAGGTGTTTTTACGGGTGGTAAAAGCCAACACTGGGGTCTTACCAGTAAGTGTGGTCCCCACATTGGTATAATGGGCAAGATAGCACACCATAGACGGCACTGAAGGGTGTAGCGTGCAAGATCTGCATGCCACAGAGATGTCACAAGGCAGAGTAGTAGAGCTACTGCCTAACAGCACCAGAGACCCGGGTTCAACCCTGACTGTGTGGGTTTTCTCCGAGATCTTCGGTTTCCTCCTACACTCCACAAAGACGTGCAAGTGTGTAGGTTAATTGGTTTTGGTGTGTGAGTGTGTGTGTGTGTGTGAGTGTGTGTGTGTGAGTGAGAGTGAGTGTGAGTGTGTGAGTGTGAGGGTGTGGATGTGAGGGTGTGTGTGTGTGTGAGTGTGTGAGTGTGTGAGTGTGTGTGTGTGAGTGTGTGTGAGTGTGTGTGAGTGTGAGAGTGAGAGTGAGAGTGAGAGTGCGAGGGTGTGCGTGTGTTTTGGGCGACAACTCACCACCAAACAGGCGTCACCCCGTGGACCTTTCTCTGCTCGCTGCTGGATTTTCAACATGTTGAAGATTTTTGGCGACCTGCTGTGACTGGGACGGGTGCCGGCAAGTCGCCAAAAAAAATCACGTAAGTGGGACAGCCCCAAAGGTGTGCGGGGATCGCTGGTCGGCACGGACCCGGCGGGCCGAATGGCCTGTTTCCGTGCTGTATCTCTAAACTAAACTAAAACTATCCACGTTCTCCAGAAATGCTGCCTGACCTGCTGCGTTACTCCAGCACTTTGTGTCTATCAGGGGCATAAAGTAGCATCTGCATTGAGATATCGTCCCTTCCTTCAGATTAAATTATTTTCTCCACCCACCAGGTGGCAGTGGAGGACCACGTGGACCATGGCCAGAGACATTGACAGCTACCCAACCATGACTGACCTTGCTACTTGTCCTTCATTATATGGAGATCAGTGACCAGTCACCTGTTGCAGAGTTACCTGCCTTACCTCTCACCATACCCAATGCCTGGCTTTGCTTCATGCATCCTTCAGTTCCCTGAACTACCCAGGAACAGCACCTCATATTCCACTTGGGGCAGCTTACACCCAGCAGTATGAACATTGACTTCTCTAACTTCAAGTAACCCTTGCTCTCCCTCTCTCCCACATCCTTGTTTTCCGACCAGTCTGACTGTCCACCCAATTCAATTTTTAAGAAAGAACTGCAGATGCCGATTCCTGGGATGGCAGGACTTTCATTTGAAGAAAGACTGGATAGACTCGGCTTGTACTCGCTAGAATTTAAGAGATTGAGGGGGGATCTTATAGAAACTTACAAAATTCTTAAGGGGTTGGACAGGCTAGATGCAGGAAGATTGTTCCCGATGTTGGGGAAGTCCAGGACAAGGGGTCACAGTTTAAGGATAAGGGGGAAGTCTTTTAGGACCGAGATGAGAAAAACATTTTTCACACAGAGAGTGGTGAATCTGTGGAATTCTCTGCCACAGAAGGTAGTTGAGGCTAGTTCATTGGCTATATTTAAGAGGGAGCTAGATGTGGCCCTTGTGGCTAAAGGGATCAGGGGGTATGGAGAGAAGGCAGGTACAGGATACTGAGTTGGATGATCAGCCATGATCATATTGAATGGCGGTGCAGGCTCGAAGGGCCGAATGGCCTACTCCTGCACCTATTTTCTATGTTTCTATGCTGGAAACATCGAAGGTGGACAAAAATGCAGGATAGCATTTAACTCAGAGGGTGAGGCAGCATCTATGGAGCGAAGGAAATACAAGGATTAAAAGTAGCAATGAAAGATCGAGATGATGCTGATTTCTTTAAAATGAAGCCAGAACACACCTGTCATAAAAAGTATATTTTTAATTTTCAAGCTTTTTCTAAGTTATAAAACACATCAAGTGGCAGAAAATTGCTACATTCATTTACTGGTCTTAATGGCGGATAAAATCAGTATATTGCCATTTTCATAAGGTTTAACATGCACAAGCTGTACATTCAATAGGCAATAAAAAGTGTAAGATGTTCTCATCCAGTCGCCACCAGGGCTGGCTATATCGTTCATCTTCCTCCCATTGCAAGAGTTTTATTGGAAGGCTGTACACCATTGCCATGTGGAGAACAGTTTCCTGTGCACTGTCTGTATTGCCCATAAACACATCTTGTCTTGGATCCTGTATGTTCATGTTGGTGGCATTCAGAGCAGTTCTACTGGGGGAGAGCTTATCTAAAGATGGTTGGTGTGACTGCAGGACACTGGTGCAGAAACACCCCCCACCCACCCAACACCAGGAGGGAGAGATAGATCAGCCATGGTTGAATGGCGCAGTAGACTTGATGGGGCCGAATGGCCTATTTCTACTCCTATCACTTATGACCTTAATTGCACTCAAATTTCCAGCCACTGGATTTCCATTTGCGAAGAGTTCTGTACAATAGTGTTCTACCCAGTTTAAGGGGCTATACAGCAGCATTGGAAAATACTCGACTCCACAAACGGAAGAGTCAAAAATTTCACAGCAAAAAAATAAAAGGCAAGTGCAGATGATCACCTGGCCTTAAAGATTGCAAGGACCAGTCTGCACTGACAGCCATCAGAAGCAAGGGTTGTATTGCCCATATTAACATGTAACGTACCAAGCAATGCAACCCCAACACTGTTCAACACACAATATGGCATCAGTATCATAGATTTAGTCCACTATCTGCCCTCGCATTGGCTGAACATTAGAAGCCCAATGGAAGACACTCTGATTTGCTTCCAATATCTCTGCTGAATAACACCCCCTAAACTACTGGGCCAGCCAGGGTCAAAGCTCAGGCTTAGTTTAGTTTAGAGACATAGCATGGAAACAGGCCCCATTAGTCCACACCCACCATCGATCACCTCTGTATAAAGGATGGGTAGGGAGTTACTTATTCGTTTGCTGACAGCTTTATGGGCCTGGAGGAAGAATTCATTGAGTCTTGTTCTACTGGCACAAGAGGCAAATAACAAAGGCTTGAAAACGTGGATCTTTTGGATTTAATTTCCGGTGGGAAATCGGAAACAAGACTGTGACATTATTAGCTGCATGGAATAGATGGGACATCACAGTAAGATGCATTTGATACAGCCCGCTTCAGTATACTGATGGAATAGGCAGCAGTGTACAGCATCAGAGAACCAGGTTCAATCCCGACTTCAGGTGCTGCCTGTACGGTGTTTGCATGTTCTCCCACATCACAGGGACATGCAGGACCATCAAACACTGTGGATTTCCACTTACCTATGCATGAGGGGCAAGATCTGGAATGAATGGGAATGATTGGAGGTAGCATGGACTCAAATGGACTGATTATATATTCCCTCTATGTCTCACAAAAAATACTAACGCTCAGATTTAAAAGGAGAGATCAAACAGGTCAGGAACTTCATCACTGGGCTTTGAAAGGCTAGAAGATGGTTTGTTCCAAATTTGTGGGGACTTCAGAGAAGGGTCTCGACCCAAAACGTCACCCATTCCTTCTCTCCAGAGATGCTGCCTGTCCCGCCGAGCATTTTGTGTCTATCTTTAGATAAACCTTTATGTACAAAAACAGTTTGGGATAACTGCACACGTGGATCTATTCTTGATATTCCATCCCAAAGCAAGGACTTTCTGTAATCAGCAGAACATTGATTTGAGACAAGGGTGGACTGTTGGATCACAGATCAGACACCAGTCTCACCGAGGGCAAGTGTCTTCAGAACTATAGCGACTTATAGTCGAATAAGCATAAACTGTACATTCAACAGCTGTCCATTCTCGACAGTTCTGGGCACATCTGTGCTCACTGTCAAAAACTTTCACCCTCATAACATTTCTATTTCTATTTACATCTATAAATTGGATTGAGTTGTGATAGATTTTTTTCCAATGCTCCACGCAAAATAAAACACTCAGGATCAACTCAAGAAACACACACGCACGCGCGCACATTGTCACACCCCCAAACATTACATCTCCAACCAGGAACATTTGGATAGCAATGAGTTATAACGCACCCCCAACCATACCTGCGCACATTTAAATCTCACCAATATATTAGGTTGCATAAAATAATATGTACTGTACAAATCCAGCCTAAACTGCTGATCATTCACCAAAATGGAGAGTTACAATCCAACCTAAAGTCTTATCATCCCAGTTGTGCAAATCAGTTTAAAAAAAAAGATGCATTTTATTCTTATGTTTATCTAAAAATATACATATCATAAGCTTCCCCTCACACTGTTTAGTTACTAGTCTAACACAATCTGCAATGTTTTACTCTGTTTTTTTGGATTAACTAAGTCCGTGAACATTTTAAGATGTAGTTACATCTACAATTTCTAAGCAGGAATGGGTGTTTCTAGTTGACTTCACTAGGCTGGGGGCAGTAGTACCAAGTGTTCTGAAGAGAGGTCTCCTTCTTGCAGTCTCCCGACCAAAGGCCTGGACAAGTGGGTAGGTGAAGCTGTATGGTGGATAGCACAATATTAGGAATCTGCTGCTGTCTCTATCCAATCCTTTAGGCTCTGCAGCGATTGAAGGCGACAATTTGCTTTTGAAAGTTTAGTTTAGTTTAGAGATATGACATAGAGGCTGATCCACCAAGTCCACACTGCCCATCGATCAGTCATTCACACCAATTCGATGTTATGCCACTTTCACACCCACTCCCTACACACCAGGGACAATTTACAGAGGCTGCTTAACTTACAAACCCACTTGAACGTGGGAGGAAACCGGGGCACCCAGGACGAAACCCCCGCGGTCACGGGGAGAACGTGCAAACTCCACACAGACAGACAGCACCCGAGGTCAGGATCGAACCCGGATCTGTGGCGCTGTGTGTCACTGGAATAATGAACAATCAGTACAAAAGTCAAATGGTTTTAAATTTGACTTTTCAAAGAAATAAATGAATTATCATTTCTACAGATTATAATCTTTTGCCTCCCATAAAAACAAAAAAACCACAAAATTATTTAAGAATTTTAGCAATTAAGCAACTTTGTCCCAACTTCAGATCATGCTTTGACATTGTGAAGAGTGACTCATAGTTCAGGGTAGATACGTGGAGCCTCTCATTAGAACAAAACAGAATGCCACACTAGTATATTTACTTCTTGCTTGTAATCCTGCAAATTTAAAATATGTTCCAGGTCAGTGCAAGGATGACCTCCTCTCTTTTCCAGCTTTCTTCCCCCCTATTCCAATCGGTCTGCAGAAGGGACCTGCCCAGAAATGTCATCAGCCCAGTCCCTCCACAGAGACTGTCTGACTCACTGAGTTCCTCCAGTACTTTGCATTTTAAACCAAGCCCCAACACACAGCATTTACACCCACATAACATTTCCAAAGATCCCAGTTCCCAGTCTAAAGAAGGGTCTCGACCTGAAACTCCACCCAATCCTCCTCTCCAGAGATGTTGCCTGTCCCGCTGAGTTACTCCAGCATTTTGTGTCTAACCAGCATCTGCAGTTCCTACCTAGACATACGAACCTTCCCAGCTCACCATGCTTGTACAAAACTACAGAAGGTCAAATTTATTTGAGGTGTTTAAAAACTGCCGATCAATCACAAGGGCGTCTTAATTTCATGTCGATACAGGAAGTCTGGAAACATGATGATGCACAGATTGTAATGGGGTGGGTCAAAGTCCATTCTGTTCATAGGTCGAAGGTGATGTGTGTGGGCGGTGACACTCAGAGAATCGGTTCAACCCAACGGAGAGAACACGCACAGATCTACGCTGTGTTGTGTTGTGTTCTTGTTCTGAAAGGCAAGGGGGTTGAGGAGGAGGGGGTTTGGGTTGGGGTGGTTGGGGAGGGTTGAGGGAGGGAGCAGGGCCATTGTTGGATCAGACCTGCCTAACACAACGCAGTTCCAGACTCGTTCCCTTCTCCCGATGCCCAAACCCAGATTTGTGAAGACACAATTCTGGAGCGTCATCAGACTTGGACAACTGCTCCGGTACTTGAGGCACCTGGACATCACTCGAGGGGAACGTTGGATCAAAGGGGGTCTACACCGGAGCCAAGACCCCACGCCCGCGTTCACTGGGTCAGCTTCCACCCAACGATGAACCTTTCAGTGTACGGTTGGTGCGAGGCATCATCTCGGAACTCAGCGCCAACGTCCATCGATCTCACTCCTCGCCTTAGCTCGGCCTTGGTCCCCACTCCCTCCCCCCGCCTCACACTCTCTCCGCCCTCCTGTTGGGCGGGCAGGCCACCCGGAGGATGTTGGGGGTCTCCTCCATCACGCGGACCAACAGGTTGTCGATGTAGTTTTCCAGTTCACGCACGTGGCCATCCTTCTTGGTGATCAGCTCCTTCTGCTTCAGGACCAGTTGGATCAGCTCATCGTGTGTGAGCTGGGCGTAGGCAGAGGCCGGGTCAGAGCGATCGTAGTCCTGGGGGTAGAACAGGTCAAGAAAGTTAGTTAGAGGGTGGTGAATCTGTGGAATTTAGTCAGAGGGTAGTGAATAATAGGCAATAGGTGCAGGAGTAGAGGCCATTTGGCCCTTCGAGCCAGCACCATTGGCTTTAGTCAGAGGGTGGTGAATCTGTGGTCTTTGGTCAGAGGGTGGTGAATAATAGACAATAGGTGCAGGAGTAGAGGCCATTTGGCCCTTCGAGCCTGCACCGCCATTCAATATGATCATGGCTGATCATCCAACTCAGTATCCTGTACCTGCCTTCTCTCCATACCCCCTGATCCCTTTAGCCACAAGGGCCACATCTAACTCCCTCTTAAATATAGCCAATGAACTGTGGCCTCACCTACCCTCTTTAGTCAGAGGGTCGTGAATAATAGACAATAGACAATAGGTGCAGGAGGAGGCCATTTGGCCCTTTGAGCCAGCACCACCATTTAATGTGATCATGGCTGATCATCCCCAATCAGTAACCCATTCCTGCCTTCTCCCCATATCCCCCGACTCCACTATTTTTAAGAGCCCTGTCTAGCTCTCTCTAATGAAAGCATCTAGAGAACCTGCCTCCACCGCCCTCTGGAGGCAAATGGCTGACCTATCTTTCCCACTCAACCCCCTTCTCCTGCAACCATTGACACCTTTACCGATCAAATACCTATCAATACATGCTTTAAAATTACCCAAAGTCTTGGCCTCCACAGACCTCTTAAATATAGCCAATGAACTGGCCTCAACTACCTTCTGTGGCAGAAAATTCCACAGATTCACCACTCTCTGTGTGGAAAATGTTTTCCTCATCTCGGTCCTAAAAGATTTCCCTCTTATCCTTAAACTGTGACCCCTTGTTCTGGACTTCCCCAACATCGGGAACAATCTTCCTGCATCTAGCCTGTCCAACTCCTTAAGAATTTTGTAAGTTTCTATAAGATCCCCCCTCTCAATCTTCTAAATTCTAGTGCGTACAAGCCAAGTCTATCCAGTCTTTCTTCATATGAAAGTCCTGCCATCCCGGGAATCAGTCTGGTGAACCTTCTCTGTACTCCCTCTATGGCAAGAATGTCTTTCCTCAGATTAGGTGCAGAATAAACCCGACTTGACTTGACAGCACACGGGTGCAGGAGTGCGGTGCAGTTGAGGGAAGCAGTGCCCAAACTTCACAATTTGACAACTGAAAACAACATGAGTAAATTTTAAATGATAAATGTGTAATTTTCACCCACCTTGGGATGACTTTGATTTTCATTGACTGCAAAAGAGTGACCAGCAGAAGACTTGGTCACCAATAAACCCGTATTCTTGATCTTTGTCTTCAGATTCTCCTCTGAAGCTATTTCATTAGATCTTGTTTCTGCAGCATTCATGGGTTTCACAGGATGAAGTCTGGAGAATAAAAGATGAACAGGAAGATCACACCCGCATACTTTTGCAACACAAGAGCGTGGCCATTCAACATGTTATGTTGGTCCAAAACCATTCCTCAACGTCTCTATCGTCCAATCTCCTTCACAGGCTCATTGACCATCTCCGAACCCCCATTACCACCCCGCACCCCCTGACCCCCCCAACCGGAGCTCCTGGTGGAAACCCACGCAGTCACAGGGAGAACGTGCAAACTCTACACAGACAGCACCCGAGGTCAGGATCGAACCCGGGTCACTTTAGATCCAGTACTTGGAGATGCCCGCATATCACTGTGCCTTAATTGCTACATGTGACAATAAAAGACCTTTGAAACATTTGAGGGGGTGAAGGGAGGGGTGTGGATCATGTACAGGCAGATGAGTTTAACTCAGCATCTTGCTGATCACAGACGTTGTGGGCCAAAGAGTCCGATCCGGTTCTGTTCTGTTCTACGCAGGTTAAAGTAGCCAAGTTACCCAAGAACCAGGGTGACGAGAGTTACAAGTTGCACAAATATTTGCACGGTCACTGAAGCACGAGAGAGAACGAGAAGTAAGAATTTGCATTGGGACCAAAACAAAGAGCAACAGGTCTGGGCATTTCCCCAACTAGTTCTTGCTCAACAGATTAACCAAAACAGCTCCACTCTTGCCCAAGCACGCCAGGATCAAACCTGATCAACAGGAATGTGGAAACAGATGTAACATCAAGCCGACGTGGAACTGGGTGTATAACGACACAAAGTCTTCCCGGACAGGAAGTAGAGGGACAATGACAATTTCCCAAAGACACCAAAGGGGCTGTCCCACTTGCCGATTTTTTCGGCGACTGTCAGCGTCATATCAGTGTCGCCAAAAGATTTTCAACGTTTCAAAATCCAGTGGCTACACAAAAAAAGTTGCGACACTTGAAAAAACACCGCGCGTCAACATGTCATCACGCCCCGATTTATTTGGTGACCTGATACATCAGTCAATGATGCTGGCAGTCGCCGAAAAAAACCAAGTCGGACAGGCCCTTTAATGTAAAATTAGCGGCATATTCAAACATGATATCTATAAGGGCATTGGAAGGTTTAAATCAAAGATAGACATAAATTGCTGGAGTAACTCAGTGGGACAGGCAGCGTCTCTGGAGAGTTTCGGATCGAGACCCTTCTTCAGACTAGATTTTTTCAGATCTACAAGGGTGCTGCTCACAAATTTAGCTTCCCTCCCGATTACTAACACTGCCCCGGATCATACTGAGGTTTTGGTGATCCAGTGGGTAAATCACCAGGCAGGCACTGTCCAGTGAACCAGAGGACAGTTCAAATCCACTTGGGAATTTAAATTCAAGTAATAACTACAAATAGGTTTCCTTATAATAAAAGCTGACCATGAAATAATGGGATCGTCATAAAATCCCACCTGGTCCGCTTTTGCAAGGAAAAATATACAAGTTCACAGAGAATATGTGAAAATTCAGCAGCTCAGGTCAGGTCAGCATCTGTGAGAATAGAAATCGATCAGAGACCCTTCATTGCAAAGAGTATAAAGTGGCAATTTTAAATTGAGGCAACGCAGAAGATAACTTAAAATTATCTTTTAGTACCCTAATTTAAAATTACTATTTTTGTATATTTTAATAAACTTTGACCCCCTTCACCTCTCTTGCCCAGTTCCAAGGACGGGTCACACATCTGATTTACTGTTTCTCTTCTAACAGACGCTGTTACCAGGCTGAAAAATGTTCCCGCAGCTTGTGTTTTGTTTCACATTTCCAGCGTCTGCACTTTAAAAAAAAAACTTCAAATATAAATAGTGTTCACTGCAGCCGGATAATATCGAGGCAATAAGGTGGGATGATTTTACCACTCATTGTCGATGGAGGGTGGACAATAAATGCGGGCATTTACCACCAAATACACGTCTGTGAACGAGAAATAAACTTTCTCATATTTGCCCTCAGTTCAGAATAAAGTCTGAAAGTCAATCCCTCTCCCCATTCATCCCAAACACAACTCTCTACTGGTCAAACTGATTGGACATCGTGCAGGAAATATCATTTCAGTCCGACAATTGCGGCCATTATTGGTCAAGAGATCTATTTTTTAGTTTTTTTTGCTTTGGAGATACAGCGTGGGAACAGAGCCAAGAGTCCACTGAGCCACATTCCAACCAGCAATCAGCCCGTACACTAGCACCACCCTACACACTAGGAACAATGTACAGAAGCCAATTAACCTACAAAGACGTGTTCAAGAAGGAACTGCAGATGCTGGAAGATCGAAGGTACACAAAATTGCTGGAGAAACTCAGCGGGTGCAGCAGCATCTATGGAGCAAAGGAAATAGGCGACGTTTCGGGCCGAAACCCTTCTTCATGCTGAAGGAAATAGGCAACGTTTTGGTCCGAAACCCGGAAGGGTTTCGGGCCGAAACGTTGCCTATTTCCTTCGCTCCAAAGATGCTGCTGCAATGCTGAGTTTCTCCAGCAATTTTGTGTACCTTTAACCTACAAAGATCACTGATTTGGAAAACAGACGGAGCATTTGGAGAAAACCCGCCCGGTCAGATGGAGAACATACAAACTCCGTACAGACAGCACCCGTAGTCAGGATCGAACCGGGGTCTGAGGCAGCAACTCTACTGCTGCACCACCGTGCCGCCCGCTACAATGCGGTCATTGTAAAGAGGTCAAGGGCGCTTTGAGATTCAGTTTGGCAAACCCTCACCTGCGTTTGTAAAGTACTGCTGCTGCATTGCCCGGGGGATGGACTGGTTGTGTCTCGGTAGGCACAACCCTTGCCTGAATCAGCATCGTCTGGCCAGAGTGCTCAACTCCGCGGGATCTCCCTGCTGGAGGGGGGGTATCGGGCAGGGGGGAGGCAGGCCGTGACAGCGCAGAAGGAGACAGAGGAGGAACCAAGAACCCGACAGAATCTACAGTAGCAGGTGAAGCCTCGAGCCGACCAGACCCAACCGATGGGGTGGAAATGGAAGAAACCACAGCTGCCCTCTCAGAAGTTTGTAGCTCATGTCCATTGAAGGTCTCGTCTCCCATGTCCAAAGTAACATCGGCCATTTCCAGAGTAGCAGGGGTGGCTGCATTAGCCATTAGTTCTAGATGAACACGGTCCTCTTTCATGGGTAGTTCTACACTCTCGCGTTTATTGGTGAGGGCTAGGCTCTGTCCGAGACATTCTCCACCTTTGTCAGTGGTCACTGTAGCGTTGCCTTTGATTCCATTGACCAACCATTGGTTGGCATTGCCATCATTGGGTTCGATCGCCACAGGCTGCAAGTTGGCCGGATGGTCAGAATCAGCTGGGGTGACGTGGGTCAGATCTGGGTTGGGGTCAGGAGAGGTCTGGGCTTCTGCCTGCCAGACCAGGGTCACAGCGGGAGGTTCTGGAGCTGGAGGTTCTGGAGGTGGTGACACATGACCAACATCACCCTCCACTTCTAGCTCACTTGCCGAAGGATCTTCTGCAACTTGTTCCATCTTCTCAGGAAGTACCATCTGCCCGTTGGGCTGTAGAGTGGAAGGGCTGTCCATGTCCATGTCCACATCCTCCTCCACCAACATGAGTGGGTAATCATCAGTCATCTCCGTTGGAGAAGCAAGGTCCAGGCCAGAGATGGAGCAAGGCTCAGGCTTGTGTGTGGCCACCAGCAGGCCACTGTGGTCATCTCCCTGTGGTCCACACAGGGACAGATTGTTGACAGGTGTCCCCGCTGCCAAAGTACCGTCTGTCCCCACACCTGCAGCAGACTCTGCGACTGGATTGGCACCCCACTCAAAATGCATCAAGTCCTTCAGAAGTTGCCCCTCTGCAGATCTCGATGGGGCATCAAGGGTGGCTGCTTTGTTCATCGTGGGCAAACTCCTTGGGGCAGGAACTGGTGGGACATTTTGCTCCGGTTTCGGAGCAGGAGGTGCCCCTGAACTGGGCACACTGCTACGGGGTGGCACTTTGGGCACAGGCGTGGTGGGATGGCTGGTGGCTGATGTTCGGACAGCATTAGGGTTGATTAAGGCTGGATGATCCATGGACATCTTTCCTTGTGAAACATCACTGCCGGGCATCTTCACAGGGCTCATATCTTCACTGCCCACCCTCTCATCTTCACTGCCCACTCTCTCATCTTCACTGCCCACTCTCTCATCTTCACTGCCCACTCTCTCATCTTCACTGCCCACTCTCTCATCTTCACTGCCCACCCTCACATCTTCACTGCCCACCCTCACATCTTCACTGCCCACCCTCTCATCTTCACTGCCCACCCTCTCACCTTCCCTGCCCACCCTCTCATCTTCACTGCCCACTCCTCTCATCTTCACTGCCCACTCTCACATCTTCACTGCCCACTCTCTTGTCTTCACTGCCCACTCTCTTGTCTTCACTGCCCACCCTCTCTTCACTGCCCACTCTCTCGTCTTCACTGCCCACTTCACATCTTCACTGCCCACTCTCTTGTCTTCACTGCCCACTCTCTTGTCTTCACTGCCCACCCTCTCATCTTCACTGCCCACTCTCTCATCTTCCTCCAGGTTTACAGTTGTGTCCACTGGATTAGTTTCAAGTGGAACACCTCGAGATGAACCATCAGGATGCACAATGGCAGAGTCCTCCTCTCCGTCAGATGGGGATCGCTGGTCAGTTCTTGCGTTCTGTCCCCTTGTGGTCAGCTCCTGGAGCAAGAGTCGAGGCGACACCTTGCTCCCTTGCCTGGGTGTTACCCCAACCTCCAAAGGCCTTCCCCCAACTATCTCAGGGCTGGGCAGCTGTTTCGTCTGGGTATCTATGGCCATGGAAGAGGAGGATGAGCCGGCAACAAGGGGCAGAAGCGAAGGGGTGAGGCCGGACTCATCTACACGAGATGGCCGAAGTCCCAAGGAGTCTGACTTGGAGGGCAGGGGTGGACTATTGGTCAAATGTCGGCTGGAAAGGTCAGAGCCTCTCGGGCCGATGGCAGGAGCTGAGCTAAAGGGGTCGCTGGGAGCAGAGGAGGGAGGAGACGAGGGATCAGAAAGGAAAGATGACAGAGAGTTGGCTTTGGTTTCGAACTTTGGAGACACGTCCAATCTGCAAAAAGGACAAAAGACCAGTCAGCTGGGCGGGGCATCACCACCCCGGGATAGTTTTTGGGGAGAGGTTAAAGTTCTCCCTCGCCAATTAAACTAAAATACTCTGGAGAAATGGAATAGTTGATGTTTTGGATTGAGACCCTTCTTCAGAAGAGGCTTGACACGAAACATCACCCATTTATTATCTCCAGCGATGCTGTCTGTCCTGTTTTACTCCAGCTTTTTGTGTCTATCATCTGTTTAAAACCAGCATCTGCAGTTCCTTGCTAAACAAAATACTCTATAGTCTCCAAGTGCCAGCAGAGTCCCAGCGGGAAACTCCAGCAACCTTCACAAGACCTGGTCTCTGTAGATTCCTTTACTGGAGCCATGTGGAAGGTTGGCGGTTACGTTTCTGGTCTAGCCAGCTCACCGATTCATCAATTCCTCCCACTTCAGATCAAGCATCAGGGATTTGTGTGTTAAATTTCCAAAAAAGGAAGAAACCACTCAAAGCAGGGACACTCTATGCAGAACAAAAATCTATAAACAGGAAGAAAGTATCCAAAATAAATTCTAGTGGCATAAATGTTTGAATAGGAAGCAAAACCAAACGGCATTGGGTTAGTACAGTTAATATCCTGAAGGTTTAGATCGCTAAGTTCAACAATGTTGGTTTGATCAAAACTGCTAGAGTAATGACCCTGTCCCACTGTACGAGGTCATTCCAAGAGCTCTCCCGAGTTAAAAAAATATATAAATCAAACTCGTGGTAAGCACGGAGAATGAACGTAGCGGGTACGTTGGAGCTCGGGGACGTCTCTTAGCGGCTCGTAACGCTAACGGCAGGTACTCGGGAAGACTCACTAACGGCAGGTAAGCACGTGAAGACTCGTGAAGATTTTTCAACATGCTGAAAAATGTCCACGAGAGCCCCGAGTACCGACGAGCGGCCATTACCGTAAATCTCCGGGCAAACGCGGGAGAGCTCTTGGAATGAACTCGCACCGTGGAACAGGGCCTTAACTTATCTGGACAGGCAGCATCTTTGGAGAACGTGGATAGGTGACGTTTTAGGTCAGGACTCATCTTCAGACCCGAAAAACATCCACGTTCTCCATCGATGCTGCCTGACCTGCTGAGTTACTCCAGCACTTTATGTCCTTTTGTGTCTTATCCAGCATCTGCAGTTCCTTGCATCTAAACATTACTGTTTAAGAAGGAACTGCAGATGCTGGAAACCGGAGCACCCGGAGAAAACCCACGGGGTCACAGGGGGCAAAAGCTCAAACTCCGTACAGACAGCAGTCATAAATCAGGATTGAACTCGGGTCTCTGGCGCTGTGTGTGAGGCAACAACTCTACCGCTGTGCCACCGTGCTCCACAACACTATTGTGATCTCCTGCTGTGTTGTAAACCTGGTCATTTCAACGCTGCAACTTAGTTTGGCAGCTTGCACATTTCTCCAAACAGAAACAGCAGCCTGGGCAGTTTCCATCGTCCAGCAAGCCACTTTGCCACTTGGTTCCCATGCAAGGGCCGGAGAGGCCACTTGCCCACACAAGCCAGCAGTAACTTCCCAAAGACACAGAGCAACCGAGTGTGGGGGGAAGCCAGAGAAACGTTCATAGTGTACCTTCATCTCCTCTCAATCCATAATAGGACCACTCTTCCAAGGCCAGCATTGGCAAGATGGGCCGAATGTCCACTCCTATGCTTTCCCCACCCAGATTCTATACGAGGCAAGAGTGTTTAACTGTTACTCTTCAATCCCATCTCACATCTTCTGCTTTTATAGAAACATAGAAATTAGGTGCAGGAGTAGGCCATTCGGCCCTTCGAGCCTGCACCGTCATTCAATATGATCACGGCTGATCATCCAACTCAGTATCCCGTACCTGCCTTCTCTCCATACCCCCTGATCCCCTTAGCAACAGGGCCACATCTAACTCCCTCTTAAATATAGCCAATGAACTGGCCTCAACTACCCTCTGTGGCAGAGAGTTCCAGAGATTCACCACTCTGTGTGAAAAAAGTCCCTGGTCTTAGTTCCAAACATCTGCCTATCGTAAACCCCCCTCCCCTCGCCTACATCCACCCAGAACCTGCCTCGCTGTCTCATGCCCCCCCCCCCACCACAATCAGTCTAAAGAACGGTCTCAACCCGATCCATGTTCTCCACAGATGCTGCCTGACCCGCTGAGTTACTCCAGCACTCTGTGAAACGTCACCTATCCATGTTCTCCACAGATGCTGCCTGACCCGCTGAGTTACTCCAGCACTCTGTGAAACGTCACCTATCCATGTTCTCCACAGATGCTGCCTGACCCGCTGAGTTATGGTGCAGCACCATCCATGTTCTCCACAGATGCGCCTGAGCTGAGTTACTCCAGCACTCTGTGAAACGTCACCTATCCATGTTCTCCACAGATGCTGCCTGACCCGCTGAGTTACTCCAGCACTCTGTGAAACTTCACCTATCCATGTTCTCCACAGATGCTGCCTGACCCGCTGAGTTATGGTGCAGCAGCATCTATGGAGCGAAGGAAATATGCAACGTTTCGGGCCGAAATCCTTCTGGAAATAGGCAACGTTTCGGGCCGAAACCCTTTGGGTTTCGGCCCAAAACGTTGCCTATATTCCTTAGCTCCACAGATGCTGCCTGACCCACTGAGTTACTCCAGCACTCTGTGAAACATCACGTATCCATGTTCTCCACAGATGCTGCCTGACCCGCTGAGTTACTCCAGCACTCTGTGAAACGTCACCTATCCATGTTCTCCACAGATGCTGCCTGACCCACTGAGTTAGTTCAACACAATTTGTATCTATCTTCAACATTGTAGGCTTGTTCTGCTGCTGTATGAAAGAATGACATGTCCCATCAGTATGTAAAGACAGGGCTCCACTCTGCACTGAACATTGTGACATGGGCCACTTGGCTTGGCTGGGCTCAGCGACTCGGCCCACCAAGCTGTGAATGAAGATGGACCTCTCAAGGAACCAACTGTTGAGTGTGTGTTGGCTGCAGACTGGCATCAATGGTACCAAATCCCACATTTGTTTAGTTTAGAGATACAGTGCAGAAACAGGCCCTTCGGCCCACCGAGTCCGCACCGACCAGCGATCCCCGCACACTAACACTACCCTACACACACTAGGGACAATTTACACACACTTACACCAAGCCAATCAACCTTCAAACCTGCACGTCTTGGGTGTGGGAGTGTGGGAGGAAACCGAAGATCTCGGAGAAAACCCACACAGGTCACGGGGAGAACGTGCAAACTCCGTACAGACAGCGCCCGTAGTCGGGATCGAACCCGGGTCTCCGGCGCTGTAAGGCAGCAACTCTACCGCTTCTCCCCCGGAAGTGAAATCCCACCTCCCTCCGAGTCCATTGCAAAGACAAGGCAAGACTTACTTGGGTTTGATGGCTGCAGTCCTGCTTGACCACACCGAGGAGGATGGTGGTTTCTTTGCCTCCACTGTGTCAAAGGGGTTCAGTGGCTCCTTTGTGTTGGAAGCTTTGACGGCCTCGGTCTTCCTGGGAAACAGGGACATTAAGCCCCCACGTTTGGGCTCCTCCTTTTTGACCACCCCTTCGTCTTTTACCACCTCCGCCTTGGGCATTGGCCGAGCGATCCTCTCCTCTTCCTTGATCCCTTCCTCAAAGGGGTTGAGAGACTTTGTACCTGCTCCAGGGGCATTGGAGGAGTCCGCGCTTTTACCCCCCTCCTCTTCCTTCCCGGAGCTCCTGGAGAATCCGGTGTCCTTCTCCTTTGGCCCATCCGGCCTCTGGACGACAGTCAGGTCACCAGTGCTGCCGAGCCGCTGGGGGCCGGGCAGGGTGGCAGATTTCAAGGCTTGGTCACTGAAGCCCGCGTGCGGTTGGGTCTCCAAGGGAGAGGGGGACAACTTGGAAGGTAGGTCCTCCAGAGAGGTGTAGAACTGGCTGTTGGACTGCAACTTTGAATCGCTCTTTGGTTTAGAGTGGAGAATGGGATTGGGTTCCTCTGCGTACACGTGGCTGCCGTTGATGCAGAGATTGGACTGTGACACAGGGTCACTCTTTGGCCTCAGGCCACTGAACAATGACAGGGTCTCCTTCTTCCCCGCCGTGGATGGGGCCAGAGTCAGCTGCTTGGTGTCTTCACTAGAAGATCTTTTGTGGCCCATGATTTTTGGTACATGCAAATCCTTGCTCGGGTTCTCCTCTGCAAACACAAATGGTGACAATTACTGCCCTCTGTGCGGCAATCCCTTCCAACATGGACCCCAATAATATGCAGATGCTGCTTCACACAGAAGGCAGACACAAAATGTTAGACTCAGCCTCATCCACTGTCGATAGGAGCCTGAAGACTGCAACAACCAGGTTCAGGAATAGCTACTTCCCCACAGCCATCAGGCTATTAAACTTGGCTCTGAACATTAGAACATTCCAGGACAAGGGGTCACAGCTTAAGGATAAGGGTGAAATCCTTTAAAACCGAGATGAGAAGAACTCTTTTCACACAGAGAGTGGTGAATCTCTGGAACTCTCTGCCACAGAGGGTAGTTGAGGCCAGTTCATTGACTATATTTAAGAGGGAGTTAGATGTGGCCCTTGTGGCTAGGGGATCAGAGGGTATGGAGAGAAGGCAGGTACGGGATACTGAGTTGGATGATCAGCCATGATCATATTGAATGACGGTGCAGGCTTGAAGGGCCGAATGGCCTACTCCTGCACCTAATTTCTATGTTTCTATGTTTCTATTAATAGCCCATTATCTGTTACTTGCACTTGATCAGTTTATTTATTCATGTGTGTGTGTGTATATTTATTTAATGGTATATGGACACACTGATCTGTTTTGTAGTCAATGCCTACTATGTTCTGTTGTGCTGAAGCAAAGCAAGAGTTTCATTGTTCTATCAGGGACACATGACAATAAACTCACTTGAACTCTTGCATGGCAGAAAGATTCACCAGCCTTCGAGAAGGCCGACAAACTCCCTTTGGGAATGAAGACATTAGATTAGAACTCTACACAGACAGTACCCCAGGTTAGGCACTACCAGTGTGCTATTGTGCAGCCCTTGCAGACAGCTGGTTCAGGGGAGAGTTGCTGCCTCAGAAGCCTCTTTGTCACAGAAGGCTGTGGAGGCCAAGTCAATGGGCATTTTTATGGCAGAGATAGATAGATTCTTGATTAGTACGGGTGTCAGGGGTTATGGGGAGAAGGCAGGAGAATGGGGTTAGGATAGATCAGCCATGATTGAATGGGGGAATGGACGTGATGGGCCAAATGGCCAATCACTTATGAACACTTCAAGATGCCAGGTTGGATCCAACCCACCATCTTGAAGTGTTCATAAGATCAAGATTGAATCTTGTTGTAAATGGTCTTGTTGTATTAACACAAGGTGTGTTGTAACACCCGCACTGTTTTACCTTCAGGGGAGTTGTGCAGTTGTATCTCAGTGAAGTCCTCATCAGCGAAGGTGCGAGCTTCCTTGTTGAGGTCAGCTGGAGAGGATGGGCCCGTGGGGATGACAGACATGGACTGCGACAGGGATGTCCGCTGCAGGTTGGATTTGGGGAACAGCATCTTCAGCTTGGATTTCTTCTTCTTCTTCTGCCCCGCCACCATGTTCTCATCATCGCTGTCCACTGGGGTACTGATGCTGGGGATAACGGCTGAGGCAGAGTCAGAGAACCCATCCTTCTTCTTTCCCTTCAACTTGTCCTTCAGCTTGCCGAGAGTCGACCTGGACTTGTCCTTCATGGAGAGGTCAAACATGCTGGCCGTCATGTTGTTCCTCACAAACCTGATGTCCACCTCAATCTCCCCTCGTTCCTTCTCCTTCTTACCCTGCTTGGACTGAAGCTTGTGCCATCTGGTGGGGTGTGGGGGGAGGGATAGGAGAGAGGAGAGAGTGGTTAGAACAAAGAAATGCTAAGGCACGTAGGCACCAACATGAAATGCCAGAGTAACTGGGTGGGCTAGGCCAGTGGTTCCCAACCTTTTTTAGCTCATGGCCCCCTTGGGATCTTTTAATTTTTCTGTGCCCCCCCCTCCGATATTCAGTTTAGGGATAAGGGGGAAATCATTTAGGACCGAGATGAGGAAAACATTTTTCACACAGTGGTGAATCTGTGGAATTCTCTGCCACAGAGGGTAGTTGAGGCCACACAGTTCATTGGCTATATTTAAGAGGGAGTTAGATGTGGCCCTTGTGGCTAAAGGGATCAGGGGGTATGGAGAGAAGGCAGGGATGGGATAGTGAGTTGGATGATCAGCCATGATCATATTGAATGGCGAATGGTGCAGGCTCGAAGGGCTTTGCGCCCCACCCAAGGTTTCCGTGCGGTTCCCGGAGGTTGCAGGTAGGGAGACTGACAAAAACCTCCGGGAACCGCACATAAACCTTGGGTGGGGCGCAAAGTCTCCAGAGGTTTCCGTTCAGGTTTCCTAAGTGGGACAGGGGCTTTGCTCCAGTACCGTAAACCAGCGGTATCTACAGTTTCTTGTTTCTGCTCAACAAAAGATGAGACGATAGAGCAGACAAGCAAGAGGGGTGTGTAGGATGGAGGGCTTTAGATTCCTGGGGCATGTCCTGCAGAAGACCAATATCCTTGCACGGGTGGGTTTAAAGTGTTTAGGCAAGGGGGCGGGAAGCTTGAATGGAATTCGGAAAGGAGGGAGGAATCAAAGTAACGAGAGATTGTAAACAAAATCAAAAAAATGTGGTTATGCCACTAGCGTAATATGTCCACACATGATTCATATTCTACTTTATTAGAATAGATCAGGTACAAAACATGCAGAGCTCTGGTATGTGGTCACACCTAGAGAGTGATAGTGAGTACAGCAAGTCAACATCGGGTGGGGTGCAACAAAGATTGGAGGACCTCACACTTACTTATCGGCACAGAGTTAGGCCATTCAGCCCATCGAGTCCACAGCAGCCAATTGGGAGAGCAATCCCATTTTCCCTGCACATTCTCTTTTCTCTGGCAAGCTCTCTCTGCAAGTACGGAGCTGACCCACTTGTAGACTTGTAGAGATACAGCGTGGGAACAGGCCCACTGAGTCTGCGCATGCCAGCGATCACCCCGTACATTCGCCCTACCCACACACACACAAGGGACAATTTACTATTTTACCAAAGCCAATTAACCTACAAACTTGCACGTCTTTGGAGTGTGGGAGGAAACCGGAGCGCCCGGAGAAAACCCACGCAGGTCACAGGGAGAACGTACAAACTCCGTACAGACAGCACCCATTGTCAGGATTGAACCTGGGTCTCTGGCGCTGTGAGGCAGCAACTCTACCAGGGGTGGTAGTGGAGGCAGATAGAATAAGGGCTTTTAAAGAGGTTTTTAGAAAGGCACATGGATGTGCGTGTGGATTATTCACAAGCAATGGGGATTACTTTAACTTGAACCATGATTAATAAAATATAACTGTAACATGTTACCCTCTGTAACATCAGAAGAAGGGTCTCCACCCGAAACATCACCCATTCCTTCTCTCCAGGGATGCTGCCTGTCCCGCTAAGTTACTCCAGCATTTTGTGTCTATCTTCAGTTTAAACCAGTTCCTTCCAACATATAGAACTATAGGTATTCTATCTAGTTTCTAACTTCAGGTTCCTGGGAGTCAACATCTCCGATGACCTCTCTTGGACCCACAATACCTCTACTCTGATCAAGAAGGCTCATCAGCGTCTCTTCTTCCTGAGGAGACTGAAGAAGGTCCATCTGTCTCCTCAGATCCTGGTGAACTTCTACCGCTGCACCATCGAGAGCATCCTTACCAACTGCATCACAGTATGGTATGGCAACTGCTCTGTCTCCGACCGGAAGGCATTGCAGAGGGTGGTGAAAATTGCCCAACGCATCACCGGTTCCTCGCTCCCCTCCATTGAGTCTGTCCAAAGCAAGCGTTGTCTGCGGAGGGCGCTCAGCATCGCCAAGGACTGCTCTCACCCCAACCATGGACTGTTTACCCTCCTACCATCCGGGAGGCGCTACAGGTCTCTCCGTTGCCGAACCAGCAGGTCGAGGAACAGCTTCTTTCCGGCGGCTGTCACTCTACTCAACAACGTACCTCGGTGACTGCCAATCACCACCCCCCCCCGGACACTTACTATTATTTATTCAAATCGTTTGCTATGTCGCTCTTCCAGGGAGATGCTAAATGCATTTCGTTGTCTCTGTACTGTACACTGACAATGACAATTAAAATTGAATCTGAATCTGAATCAGAATCTGTATATGGATAGAGGAGACTGAAGGGGATATGGGCAAAATGTGGGGAAATGGGGCTAACTGGGACAGGCCTGGATGATTTGGGATGAAGAGCTTATACCCCTGATGTGTCTCGGTATTGTCTTTACATCAGCAGTCCATGTAAATGTAATTGAAGAATATAGTCCGCATCAGATTACTGTCGGAACACAATCTCTTTTGTTGTACAGCTCATGCCGAAACCATGACATCATCCTATCAAAGTCTAGTCCAGTCCTCATTCACCATGGAGAAAACATCCCTGAAGTTTAAAGTTTCTCCATCAGTCTGAGGAAGGGTCTCGACCCGAAACGTCACCCATTCCTTCTCTCCACAGATGCTGCCCGTCCCGCTGAGTTACTCCAGCGTTTTGTCTTTGTTTTAGTTTGTTCCTCTCAGAATGATGGCGGCTCTCCCTGCCACAGTGCGTGGGGAAACTATCCATGTTTGACCAACAAATATCATTTACTGTTTATAATACAAATCGAGTCGCTTTCACAGAAAGACCAGCTTCCATTCAAATCAATTCGACTTCCTTGTAACCCAAGATTTGCATGTAATCGGTTTCATTAAAAGAGTTGGAGGTCGGCTCAACGATGCAGCCAGAGACACGGGTTCGATCCTGACCTCGGACTCTCTGCCTGTGTGGAGTTGACACGTTCCCCCTGTGATGGGGGGTTATTTCCTCTGGGTGCTCCAGTTTTCACCCCTTATCCCAAATGTGGAATTCTCTGCCTCAGAGGGCGGTGGAGGCCGGTTCTCTGGATGCTTTCAAGAGGGAGCTAGATAGGGCTCTTAAAAATAGCTGAGTCAGGGGATATGGGGAGAAGGCAGGAACGGGGTACTGATTGGGGATGATCAGCCATGATCACATTGAATGGCTCCAAGGGCCGACTCCTGCACCTATTGTCTATTGTCTATATACGTGGGGGTTTCATAGGTTAATTGGCCTCTGTAAATTGCCTCTGTTGTGTAAGAACTCAGCGGGTGCAGCAGCATCTATGGAGCGAAGGAAATAGGCGACGTTTCGGGTCGAGACCCTTCTTCAGACTGATCGGGGAAACTTCAAACTTCAGGGATGTTATCTCCACTTGGTTAATGAATGAACTATACTTTGATAGGATGATCAGTCCGGGTTTCGGCCCAAAATGTTGCCTATTTCCTTCAGACTGAAGAAGGGTTTCGGCCCGAAATGTTGCCTATTTCCTTCGCTCCATAGATGCTGCTGCACCCGCTGAGTTTCTCCAGCACTTTTGTCTACCGTCAGTCAATGATGCGGGCAGTCGCCGAAAACAATTGCCAGGTGGGACAGGCCCTTAACACAATCTTATGTACATTGGGGACAATTTACAATTATACCAAGCCAATTAATCTACATGTCAGATGTGCAAAGCAAGTTCCCGCAAAGCAGGTATTTAGTAAACCAGGATAAAGCTTTTGTGACACATGGCAAAGATTAGGCAGGATCAAGAGGAGAGCAGCCCTGCTTGCATTCAAAGTGGCATCAGTTAATCTCCCCAGATACTGGATCAGCAGATCTGACTCTCACATGAAAGCCAGCTACTACAACAAGGGAGCACATTCCGTTCATTCAGCAGACGTGCCAATTAGCCACTGTGCGTGAAAATTAAACCTCTCAACAAAGTTGTGGTTCTCCCTTGTTTCGGTCCACCTATACCCCTCCCCAAGGCTTCACATTCAGAAGCATCTCGACCCCAAAAAAAAAAATCTATTCTTTTTCTCCGCAGATGCTGCAAGAGGCCCGTCCCACTTACATGATTTTTTCGGGAACTTGCCGGCACCTGTCAAAGTCGCTGCAGGTCGCCGAAAATTTTCAACATGTTGAAAATCCAGCGGCAACCAGATAAAGGTACAACTCTTTGGGCGACTACTCACGTATCAACATGACCATACAGGCGTCAATAGACAATAGGTGCAGGAGTAGGCCATTCGGCCCTTCGAGCCAACACTGCCATTCAATGTGATCATCCCCAATCAGTACCCCGTTCCTGCCTTCTCCCCATATCCCCTGACCCCGCTATCTTTAAGAGCCCCATCTAGCTCTCTTGAAAGCATCCAGAGAACCTGCCTCCACCGCCCTCCGAGGCAGAGAATTCCACAGACTGACAACTCTGTGAGAAAAAGTGTTTCCTCGTCTCCGTTCTAAATGGCTTATTCCTTATTCTTAAACTGTGTGGCCCCTGGTTCTGGATGCCATACGTGACGACACGTCGATACGTGACGCCTGTATGGTCGTGAGTAGTCGCCCAAAGAGTCGCACCTTTTTCTGGTTGCCGCTGGATTTTCGACACGTTGAAAATTTTCAGAGACCTGCCAAGACTATGATGGGTGCCGGCAAAAAATCACGTCAGTCTGACAGACCCTTGACGCATTGAGTTACTCCAGTACTTTGTGTCTATCTTCTGTTTAAAACAGCATCTGCAGTTCCTTCTTAATCATTTATATTTCACTTTTCCTTTCCCCTCATCTTCAAATTTGATTTTCAAATAATATATCTTTGTGGGACAGTGAAGGTGTATTATTCATGCAAGGTGATGCTAAATGCATTTCGTTGTCTCTGTACTGTACACTGACAATGACAATTAAAATTGAATCTGAATCTGAAGCTGCACGCTGTGCTGTATTAAAGTACTTCTGGTTCTGCTTGTCATAATTAAATTCCAATTCTTTTTCTCCAGAGATGTTGCCTGACCCGCTGAGTTACTCCAACATCCTTTGTCTGTACATGGATAGGACAGGTTTGGTGGGATACGGGCCAAATGTATCTAGGAGGGACCAGTGTAGATGGGGCACATTGGTTGGCATGGACTAGATGGGCCGGTTTCCACACTGTACGACTATGACAGGATTCTTGCTCACTTGCATATGTTTGGCTTCAGGCTCTGATCCAAGTCGGTCAGGCAGATTAAACTGGTCTGACATTACGTATGCTGGTTGGTATGCAAGCCTCCTGCCTGCCCAAGTACAACGCTGTATTTGTTTACACAGCAATGCTTCAGTTTTCCACTGTACAAGCAGCAGTACCTGATGTAGAGGGTAGGAAGGCTGCCAGGAACGGCAACGTTTAATTAGACATTGCTACGGACACTGAGAATGCCTACAATTAAGACAGCCCTGGGCTAGTTTGTGCAGAATCATCACTCCGTCACCAGCCAACATGTCCCACCTACACTAGTCCCACCTGCCTGCATTTGGTCCATATCCCTCCAAACCTGTCCTATCCATGTACCTGTCTAACTGTTTCTTAAATGTTCGGATAGTCCCAGCCTCAACTACCTCCTCTGGCAGCTCGTTCCACATACCCACCACTATCCAAGTGAAAATGTTGCCCCTCGGGTTCCTATGATATCTTTCCCCTCTCGCCTTGAACTGTTTGTTCTTCAACACGTCCACTAGATTGTTCCGCTAAAAATATACCACAAATGAGCCACAAGGGAGGGAAGTAGAAGCAGCAGCTCAAAGGGCCAATTATTTCCCCAACAATGACCTTAATTTCAACAGTGACACACCCCCTTCGTAAATCTAACTGCAAAACAGTAAATGTGAAACATGCAGTCATTACAGAACTGGGTCAGTCGGGTAAAAGGTCAGCACCTGTTTGTCCTCCACATAGGTAGCACAGCGGTAGAGTTGCTGCCTTACAGCGCCAGAGACCCAAACTGCACACAATACTCCAGGTGTGGTCTCACCAGGGCCCTGTACAACTGCAGAAGGACCTCTTTGCTCAACTTCTCTTGTTGTGAAGGCCAACATGCCATTCGCTTTCTTCGCTGCCTGCTGTACCTGCATGCTTACTTTCAGTGGCTGATGAACAAGGACCCCCAGATCCCGTTGTACTTCCCCTTTTTCCAACTTGACACCATTCAGATATTAATCTGCCTTCCTGTTTTTGCCACCAAAGTGGATAACCTCACATATATGCACATTAAACTGCATCTGCCATGCATCTGCCCACTCACCCAACCTGTCCAAGTCAACCTGCAGCCTCATAGCATCCTCCTCACAGTTCACACTGCCACCCAGCTTTGTGTCATCTGCAAATTTGCTACGATCATTTAACATTTACGCTCAGTGCAAAGAGGTAATTTGGTGCTAA
Organism: Leucoraja erinaceus; assembly: GCF_028641065.1. Lineage (NCBI taxonomy): Eukaryota > Metazoa > Chordata > Chondrichthyes > Rajiformes > Rajidae > Leucoraja > Leucoraja erinaceus. Next base: position 14,239,941 of record NC_073411.1, on the reverse strand, counting down.
TTATAACTGGTTGCTAGTTCAAACCAACTGATGGCACATTCTACAGTAGCTTTGCATTGACACAGTGCAAGTCCTCCAAGAGAGATTTTTAAACCCTTCAACTATCAGTTCAGACAGAAGCTTAAGGGCCTGTCCCACCTATGCAACTTGCCGGCACCTGTCATAGTCTCAAGCAGGTCGCCGAAAAAGTTGAAAATCCTTCGTCGACCAGAAAAGGTACGGGTCTTTGGGCGACTATTCACGACCAAACAGGTGTCACCCCGTGACATGTTGACACGTGACGCCTGTATGGTCGTGAGTAGTAGAAATAAAACACGCATAAGTGGGACAGGCCCTTGAAGTTTCCAATGCCACTAACTGAAAACGGGTTTTAATCTAAAAAAGACACAATGCACTGCAGTAATTCAGCAGGCCAGGCAATATCTCTGGAGACTGAAGAAGGGTTTCGGTCCGAAACGTTGCCCAGTCTGAAGAAGGGTTTCGGCCCGAAACGTTGCCCAGTCTGAAGAAGGGTTTCGGCCCGAAACGTTGCCTATTTCCGTCGCTCCATAGATGCTGCTGCACCCGCTGAGTTTCTCCAGCTTTTCTGTGTAACCTTCAATATCTCTGGAGAATATGTGACGTTTTGGGTCAAGAGGTGTAAATAGTTTCTACCCTGCTGTAATCAGGCAACTGAACCAACCTCTCTACAAATTGAGAATGGTTCTGATCTCCCATCTTCCTCATTGGAGACCCATGGACTATCTTTAATCGTACTTTACCTTGCACTAAACATTATATCCTTTATCCTATATCTGTACACTGTGGACAGCTCGATTGTAATCATGCACAGTCGTTTAGTTGACTGATTAGCACGCAACAAAAAAGCTTTTCACTGCACCCAAGGTACACCTGACAATAACGAACTAAACTAACAAACCAGATCTCTAGTTCAAAAATAGACATTAAATACTGGAGTAACTCAGCGGGACAGGAAGCATCTCTGGAGAGAAGGAATGGGTTTGAAGACCCAAAACGTCACCCATTCCTTCTCTCCAGAGATGCTGCCTGTTCCACCGAGTTACTCCAGCAATTCATGTCTATCGTCGCTGCAAGCTAGCAACTGCGTTTCCTCTCTACACAAATCTCTAGTTCCTTGTTTTGAAAGTTTTCAATCTCTTTGGCAATATTACTTGAGCAAACGCTGACCAATTTGCAAGATCGAGCAGGTGAAAGTCGGTGCCACAAGTGGCTACTTTACATTGGAGTCGTCAGATGCAAAAGTGGTTGATAGGTGCAAAGGAAATGAAGACAACACTGACCTTTCAAGACGAAACGCTAAATTGTCCGTGTAGCAATTCACCACACGTCTGACTGCTAATTACAAATGTACTAGTTTGTTTGAGTTTCAGGGTGGTTCCTATTTACAAGTTTATACTGCATACAAACATATAATTGAAACTAACTGGGGATGATAATAATAATAATAAGTGCACGTCAGTAATGAATATGCACTTTTAAACAATTCTTTAAAAGATACAGCGTGGAAACAGGCCCTTCGGCCCACCAGGTCCGTGCCGACCAGTGATCCTAACACAGTCTTACTAACACTATCCTACACCCACTAGGGACAATTTTTACATTTACCAAGGCAATTAACCTACAAGTCTGAAGAAGGGTTTCGGCCCGAAACGTTGCCTATTTCCTTCGCTCCATAGATGCTGCTGCACCCGCTGAGTTTCTCCAGCTTTTTTGTGTAACCTACAAACCTGTAGGTTTTTGGAGTGTGGGAGGAAACCGAAGATCTCGAAGAAATCGCACGCAGGTCACGGGGAGGACGTGCAAACACCATACAGACAGCACTCGTAGTCGGGGTCGAACCCGGGTCTCGAGCGCTGCATTGGCTGTAAGGCAGCAATTCTACTGCTGCGCCACTGACTGTCTTTACTAACTAACCTGGGCCAGTCCAGAAGAACCATGCAGAACTGTCTGTTTGGAGCCAGACCAAGGGTTTATTTAGAGATACAGCATGGAAAATGGCCCTTCCATCCATGCCGACCATCGATATTCTCCCACCTTCGATCCACTCCTTACAGACAAGGGGCATTTTCACATGGGCCAACTAACTTACAAATCCACACGTCTTTGGAGTGTGGGAGGAAACCGGAGCACCCATAGAAAACCCACAAGGTCAAAGGGAGAACGTGCAAACTCCGTACAGACAGCACCCGTAGTCATGATCGAACCCAGGTCTCTGGCGCTGTGAGGCAGCAACTCCACCGCAGCGCCACCGTGCCGTCTATGACTAGCCTTTTGCTTCCGCAGATGCTGCCTGGCCCACAGAGTTCTTCTAGCATTTGTTTTTGCGTTTAGGCCTCACTCATGCCACCAGGTCAAATACATCTCGTGCTACATATGCCAAGTTATTGCCACTCATCTCCGCACCTGGCATATGTACACAGAGGATGTTCTTGGTCTCAGCAGCATGGCCTCCAGAAAAATTGCAAATAGCGATATAAATATTCCACTTCTTCCCTTGCACAAGTCATCTTCCCCCCCCCCCCCCGCATTCAGATTCAATTCTTCATTGTCATTGTGTACAGTACCCCCCCCCCCCCCCATCCCCCCCCCCCCCCAAAACACTGCCTGACTTCCTCTTGCATTTCCCATGGACCAGAGTAACTCAGAGAGTCAGGCAGCATGTCAGGAGAAAAGGTATAGGTGACATTTCAGGTCGAGAACCTTAAATCAGACACTGATATCTACATCAGATATGTACGCATTTCAGAGACACAGGAATTGAAAGAAAGATTAGCAGAGTGGTTCCTTGAAGGTGGAGTCACAGGTACTTAGGGTGGTCAAAAAGGCTCGGCACATTGGCCTTCATGTCAGAGTATAGAGCATAGATGTTGGGAGGTCATGTTGCAGTTGTATAAGATATTGGTGAGGGCGCATTTAGAATATTGTGTTCAGTTCTGGACACCATGTTATAGGAAAGATGTTGTCAAGCAGGAAAGGATACAGAGAGGATTCACGGGGATGATGCCAGTATTAGAGGGTGGGAGCTGTACAAAGTTGGGTCGGCTGGGACTCTATTCCTTGGAGCGCAGGAGGATGAGGAATGATCCTATAGAGGTGTATAAAATCACGAGGGGAATAGATCGGGTAGATGCACAGAGTCTCTTGCCCCGAGTAGGTGAATCGAGGACCAGAGGACATAGGTTTAAGGTGAAGGGGAAAAGATTTAAGAGGAATCTGAGGGGTAACTTTTTCCACAAAAAGGGTGGTGGGTGTATGCCAGAGGAGATTGGTGAGGCAGGGACTGTCACAACATTTAAGAAACAGTTAGACAGGTATTTGGATAGGACAGCTTTGGAGGGATATGGACCAAAAGCAGGCAGGTGAGATGAGCGTAGCTGGGACATGTTGGCTGGTGTGGGCAAGTTGGGCTGAAGGGTCAGTTTCCACATTGTATCACTCTGTGACAGAGTGACGTAAACAGGAGACGGAGGAGGCTTTGGGAAGATAAATACTTGTCTGAAGGAGGGTCCCGACCCAAAATGTCACCTATTGTTTTTCTGCAGAGATGCTGCCTGACCCGCTGAGTTACTCCAGCACTCTGTGTCTATCTTGCATGGACCTGTTCGACAGGTTTTGTCCCATAAATAATTCCAGGCATACCCGAAAACTTATCTTCTTGGGCCAAGCCTCCACTACTGTGCTATTTATCATCAGCATCAAACTTCAGCCACATGTTCAAATTCTTCCTCAGCTTCACCCCTCCCAACCACTGAACTCACTCACTTCTACACCACTTTAATCCTGTATGTCGCAATTTGAATTATTCTGTCACTGGTGCCCAACCCCCAAACATTCTGTAATTCCCCGGCTAAAACCTCTTATTAGTCAACCTTTGCCCAACGTTGCTCATTGTGGTCATTTTGTCACAATTAAATGGTGCGACATAAAGATGTGGTCACTGCACTATTGGTTTTGCAATACACAGTTTCTCTCACCTCCACACTGCCCCCTCCCCCCTCCAAAATACTTGAGCAAAACACAAAGTGCTGGGGGAACTCAGGTGAGGAAGGGAAGGACAGGTAACGTTTTGAGTCAGAACACTTCTCCAGACTGATTGTCGGGAGAAAGCTGGAGAGGAGAGGTGGGAGCAGGACAAAGGCCACCTGGTAAGTGCGAGATGGACACAGCTTAAAATGGTTGATGCTCCCATCACCAAGTTTGATTCGTCCCATCTACTCTACGAGTCACACGTTGTCAGCCTTAACCCAGATCCCCAGCTTTCAAACTAATTAGGTCAGTGACCAAACTTTGTAATTTTTATTTTACAGCTGGCTGAATTATTCCTAAAAATAAACACACACACACACACGGACAGAGAAGAGTTTGCAACTTCCTGTTAGTTTGCATTTACTTCCCTTAATGTGGCAGTCCGCACCACTAGACATTTACTAATGCAGAATAAATAATTTGGACATCCTGCCCATAGGCTCGAGAAATTACAATATGTAAATAGGTTTTAAAATGTGCAAACTTTTGCCCAACTTCTCCTTGATAACAGATCTAAGACCGCATTAAAACAATCTACTAAACAGCAAGAAACTGCTGATGTTGTAATCTTGAGCAAAAACAAAGTACTGGAGGAACTCAGAGGGTCAAACGGCATTGGGGAAGGAATTGACAGATGATGTTTTGGGTCAGGACTGGGTTCGAGAAGTGCCCACCAGAAATATCTTCTCCCCATTTCCTCCACAGACGTTCTTATCCCTCCATATCCATGTGCCCATCCAAAAGTCTTTAAATGCCACTATTGTGCCAGCCTTAACCACCGCGCCAGACAGCTAGTTCCAAGCATCCCACATCCTCTGTGTAAAGAACATGTTTGCTCCACAGATGTTTGCTCCGGTTTCCTCCCATATCCCAAAGACGTGTGGGTTTTAGGTTAACTGGCCCCAGGGTGCATCGGAAGTGGATGAGAGAGTGGGATAACAAAAGCAATCTGAATCTCACTGCGTCTTGCTTGGTACATGAGGCAATAAACAAACCATGAACCTTGATGGCCGGTGGGGACTCGGTGCGTCGATGTGCCCGTGTATCTCTGAACCACCCCACTGTTCCCTAGGTAGACAAAAGTGCTGGAGAAACTCAGCGGGTGCAGCAGCATCTATGGACCGAAGGAAATAGGCAACGTTTTGGGCCGAAACACTTCTTCAGACTGACCACTGTTCCCTAGTCTGATGGTGCAAGCTTCCAAGGTTCTCCACCTTCAGCCAGACAGGAGCAGGGAGAAGGAGCAATGGCCGGGATGGGACAAGGCAAGGGGGCAGTGGTTCAATGGAGCTTCTATGGGCACGAGTGAGAAGTGGAAATGCACGGTGAAATTATTCTCTTACAAACAGCCCAGTGTTGCATTACATTGAAGATAAGATTCAGTTGCATTACATTGAAGATACAGAGACAACGAAATACATAAGTCACAAAGTGCTGGAGTAACTCAGTGGGTTTGGCAGCATCTCTGGAGAAAAGGAATGGGTGGCGTTTCAGGTCTGATGATAGGGAAGTCCAGGACAAGGGGTCCAGCTTAAGGAAAAAATCCTTTAAAACCTTTTTTCACACAGAGATGCTGCCCGGAACCTCTGCCACAGAGGGTAGTCAAGTCCAGAGTATTTCATTGGCTATATTTAAGAGGGAGTTCGATATGTTCCTTGTCCTAAGGGGATCAGGGGGTAGGAGAGAATAGGTACATACTGAGTTGGATCCTCACACAGATCATATTTAATGGCGGTGCAAATCGTTTGCTAATGGCGCTCTCCTGCACCTAATTTCTAGTTTCTATGCAAAAAAATTTCGCCTTTTCTCTGTACCCACTGAGTATTCCAGAGTATTATATGACAATCCTCAAATGGAAACTGAGTTCATTCTACATAGAGTATCATATTATCACCCCCCCCCACCCCCCCACCCCACCCCAGCCTGAAGAAGGGTTTCAGCCCGAAACGTTGCCTATTTCCTTCACTCCATAGAAGCTGCTGCACCCGCTGAGTTTCTCCAGCACTTTTGTCTACCTTAGAGTATTATGTAGGCCGGGTTTTACCACGAAGTCGGCAAGAGCTGCTTACCCCACTTTGTTCTTGGTCTTGTGATGGTAGAATTCCCTCAGGTCGATCACCGCCTGTCCCAGGAACTTGTCCAAGCCCACCAGTGCCCGGTGGGTTACGATGAGGTAGAGAGTAGTGCCCTTGTCGGGGCTGGCCTGTTGCAACAGGGGCGGCAGCTCGAACTCGGCCTCCTCTCTCCACAGCGGCTCACGGCTCTTCTCGGCCACCGAGCTCGAGTACTTCTCCTTGCCCAGCTGCATGATGACAAAGGCGTCGTTGGTACCGTCCCGGCCCTTGGCTCGCAGCCCCCGGGCACGGAGTACCACAACCTGGACATGTGTGGGGAACCATCGCTGGCTCTGTCCCAGCAGCGACATGTCAGCCCGGCCGGCTCGGAGCTGGGGAACACCAGGAGAGGAAAGCTGCCCGCACCGACCAACAACAGCAGCAGCAGCAACAGCAGCAGCAACAGCAAAAAGAAAAACGGGAGGTCCCAGTTAATGGAACGAGAAACAACAACAAAAATAAGTGTCTGAGTTACTGCAACAAAAAAACTAACAAGTCTAAGATACTGTAACAAAAAAGAGAAACAAGAGTCTGAGTTACTGCAAGGAGACTTTTCAACACAGTGAGAACAACTCTGGTCGTCTAACTCCGCCCCTGGGCACCTCCCCGCCTCTATCATAAGGAACGGGAGTAGAATTAGGCCATTCGGCCCATCAAGTCTCCTGACTCCGCCTTTCAATCGTGGCTGATCTATCTCTCCCTCCTAACCCCATTCTCCACACACACACCCCCACACCCCACCCACACACACACACACACACACACACACACACACACACACACACACACACACACACACACACACACCCACACACACACACACACACCCACACACACACACACACCCCCCCACACACACACACACACACACACACACACACCCCCCCACACACACACCCCCACACACATACACACCCCCACACACACACACCCCACACACACACACCCCACACACCCCCACACACACACCACCTCCCCCACACCCAAACCACACCAGCACACACACACCCCCCCCCCCCCACACACACCACACACACACACACACACACCCCCACACACACACACCCCCACACACACACCCCCCACACACACACACACACACACACACACACACAAGAAGGTCGTAATACCACCATACCACCATAAACCAATTTAAAACACTTTGCGTTCAAACTAAAAGTCTAAGTCGCCCATTTACTTGGCCCACAGAACGTTGCCTATTTCCTTCGCTCCATAGATGCTGCTGCACCCGCTGAGTTTCTCCAGCTTTTCTGTATAACCTTCGATTCTCCAGCATCTGCAGTTCCCTCTTAAGAACTATTATGTTATTTGGATCATACAAGGCATTTTGGGGTAAAAACAAAACTATAGCCAAAATGTAGAGGTGTTGAGTGCTTTCAAAGAGAGACGCCAAATGCTGGAGTAACTCAGCTGGGACATTCAGGCAGCATCTGTGGGGAGAAGGAATGGGGCCGAGACACTTCAGTACTTTCTGTAGAAGGGTCTCGACCAGAAACATCAGCCCGTTCCCTCTCCCCACAGATGCTGCACCCTGTCCCACTGAGGCGCGCCAGGATTTTTGTGTGTACCTTTGCAAACACTTTGAGGATGGGCTGCACAGTGTTGCCTGCACCTCTGCCTCCTACCTGGGCCGCCGGGGAGTGGGTTGGAGCCGCCGGGGAGTGTCCTGGGGCCGCGGCCGCCGAGAGCGCGTCTCCTCTGGGCGCGTCTCAGCCACCTCGCCCGCTCCTCACCGCAGCTCCCGTCCCGCCCGCCCATTGGTCCAGCCGCCCGTCCATCACACGAGAGGGGGGCGGGTCTCGCCTTCCGCGGCCCTCCATTGGTCCAGCCGCCTGCCCGTCACAAAGGACCCGCTCTGATTGCATGATTCACCTGTCAGTCTGTACAGCTAAGTCCCACCCCCTCCCCAGGATGGGGGCGGGACTTAGACACAAAGTGCTGGAGTGACATAGAAAACATAGAAATTAGGTGCAGGAGTAGGCCATTCGGCCCTTCGAGCCTGCACCGCCATTCAATATGATCATGGCTGATCATCCAACTCAGTATCCCGTACCTGCCTTTTCTCCATACCCCCTGATCCCCTTGGCCACAAGGGCCACATCTAACTCCCTCTTAAATATAGCCAATGAACTGGCCTCAACTACCCTCTATGGCAGGAGAGTTCCAGAGATTCACCACTCTCTGTGTGAAAAATGTTCTTCTCATCTCGGTTTTAAAGGATTTCCCCCTTATCCTTAAGCTGTGACCCCTTGTCCTGGGCTTCCCTAACATCGGGAACAATCTTCCTGCATCTAGCCTGTCCAACCCCTTAAGAATTTTGTAAGTTTCTATAAGATCCCCTCTCAATCTTCTAAATTCTAGAGAGTATAAACCAAGTCTATCCAGTCTTTCTTCATAAGACAGTCCTGACATCCCAGGAATCAGTCTGGTGAAGTCTGGGTCAGTCTGGGTCAGGCAGCATCTGTGGAGAACATGGATAGGTGACGTTTCACAGAGTGCTGGAGTAACTCAGCGGGTCAGGCAGCATCTATGGAGCTAAGGAAATAGGTAACGTTTCGGGCCGAAACCCATAAGGGTTTCGGCCCGAAACGTTGCCTATTTCCAGAAGGATTTCGGTCCCGAAACGTTGCCTATTTCCTTAGCTCCATAGATGCTGCTGCACCATAACTCAGCGGGTCAGGCAGCATCTGTGGAGAACATGGATAGGTGATGTTTCACAGAGTGCTGGAGTTTACAGTCCGAATGACCTCTGGGAAGAAACTCCTTCTCAACCTCTCCGTTCTCACAGCATGGCAACGGAGGCGTTTGCCTGACCGTAGCAGCTGGAACAGTCCGTTGCTGGGGTGGAAGGGGTCTCCCATGATTTTATTGGCTCTGGAGTTGCACCTCCTGATGTCAGGCAGCATCTGTGGAGAACATGGATAGGTGACAGTTTAAGGATAAAGGGGAAATCCTTTAAAACGGAGATGAGACGAACTTTTTTCACACAGAGAGTGGTGAATCTCTGGAACTCTCTGCCACAGAGGGTAGTTGAGGCCAGTTCATTGGCTATATTTAAGAGGGAGTTAGATGTGGCCCTTGTGGCTAAGGGGATCAGGGGGTATGGAGAGAAGGCAGGTACGGGATACTGAGTTGGATGATCAGCCATGATCATATTGAATGGCGGTGCAGGCTCGAAGGGCCGAATGGCCTACTCCTGCACCTAATTTCTATTTTCTATGTTTCTATGTGACGTTTCACAGTGCTGGAGTAACTCAGCGGGACAGGCAGCATCTGTGGAGAGAAGGAATGGGTGATCTTTCGGGTCGAGACCCTTATTCGGACTGAGAGTCGGGGGGAGGGACACATGATGGTAATAAACTAAACTGAACTAATTATGTGACTGAAGCCAGAGTGTGTGCATGTGTGAAGAAGAGGACAATTGATTTGCTTTGTGTCCTGATGTTTGCAATTCCATTTTGCTGACTCACTATTCTGTGTGTTTACACAGATCCTCCAGTGCAGGTTGCTAAGTTCTGATTGTCATGAGGTATGTTGGAACTTTGTCAGTTTAACCACGAGGGAGAACGAGAGCTGCTGAATCTGTTTCCGTGCTTGTTTAAGGTCAGGGTTCAGCCGATTACTGTCAGTGCACTGTTGGCTTCTGGGGTTGGTGCTTTTAAACCCAGTTGTGGTACATCAGCAACTATACCAAACTATTGGGGGGGTTTTTAATAGAGCTTTCGACTCTGCTCAACTACCTCCTCTGGCAGCTCGTTCCATACACCCACCACCCTCTGATTATTAATAACCACTTTCTGTTATTTGCACTTTACCAGTTTATTTATTCATGTGTGTGTATATGTACATCATAGAAACATAGAAATTAGGTGCGGGAGTAGGCCATTCGGCCCTTCGAGCCTGCACCGCCATTCAATATGATCATGGTTGATCATCCAACTCAGTATCCCGTACCTGCCTTCTCTCCATACCCCTGATCCCCTTAGCCACAAGGGCCACATCTAACTCCCTCTTAAATATAGCCAATGAACTGGCCTCAACTACCCTCTGTGGCAGAGAGTTCCAGAGATTCACCACTCTCTGCGTGAAAAAAGTTCTTCTCATCTCGGTTTTAAAGGATTTCCCCTTTATCCTTAAGCTGTGACCCCTTGTCCTGGACTTCCCCAACATCGGGAACAATCGGGAATAATCATGGTATATGGACACACTGATCTGTTTTGTAGTAAATGCCTACTATTTTCTGTGTGCTTAAACAAAGCAAGAATTTCATTGTCCTATACAGAGACACAGGACAATAAACTCACTTGAACTTGAACTTGAAAAAGTTACCCCTCGGATTCCTATTAAATCTTTTCTCCTTCACCTTAAACCTATGTCCTCTGGTCCTCGATTCCCCTACTGTGGGCAAGAGATTCTGTGCATCTACCCGATCTATTCCTCTCATCAAAAGGGACTAACTTTACTGAACCGTTTTACTGTTGTGTGGTGACTTTTTAAAATTGCTGTTTGTTTTCCTTTTTCTTCCCTACCACAAATATATAATATGTGAATATGTGATTCTGTTCCATTCTGTTTGTTGTTTGTTTGTTTATTGCACAATTCGCGAGCATTGCCACTTTTCATTTCACTGCACATCTCGTATGTGTACGTGACGAATAAACTTGACTTGACTTGATCAAACGTTGAGCTGTCAAACATTCATCATATGTTAAGCTGACAGCCCGCAGCTGCAGCACTGTCAATGTGCAGTCAGTGCTAAGATGCAGGAAAGCCAGCGGTCGATGTTCACATACTGTAGCAAGCTCTTACTAATAACAACATGATCATGACCAGCTCACCACCCTCACACTGGTTATTGAGAGATAACTATTGCCCAATTTGCACCATGAGCTAAAGTAGCTAAAAATAACCGTAGCTAACTGCCCGTAAATGAAGAAAAATGGAAAACTTTGTTTGGTCATTTTCCATTTCATCAGTGTTACTGCTCTGGTTCTGACTCACCTCCTCCAGTGTTGACATTCTCACTCTCACACAATTAAACTAACCCAATGTACCCACGCTTATGAAAGGACCATTGTGAAGCCTGATAACAGAAGGCAAGTAGTACCTCAGAATGCATTGATGGTGTCGAAGTGGAGATGGTGGAAAGCTTCTCGCTCCTGGGAGTAAATATCATCAGCAACTTGTCCTGAACCCCGACAACTCTACTTTCATCCCGATAAAATGTTTTTATGTCGCATCTGTAGAAATTGGTGAGAGTTTTTGGGGACATGTCGATCTAGCTAAAGGGTCTGTCCCACTTGGCAATTTTTTCGGCGACTGCCGGCATCATTGACCGATGTATCAGGTCACCAACAAAGTCATGGCATGAGAAGGAAGAGGTGACATGGCGTGATGACGTATTGATGTACGGCGTTTCCTCAAGTGTCGCAACATTTTTTTTGTCGCCGCTGGATTTTGAAATGTTCAAAATCTTTCGCGACCCTGATATGTCAGTCAATGATGCCAGCAGTCGCCAAAAAAAATTTGCCAAGTGGGGCAGGCCCTTTAGGCAGTTCGACATGTCCCCAAATACTCTCACCAACTTCTACAGATACGCCATACAGAGCATTATATCGGGATGCACCACAGCATGGTTTCAGAACAGCTCCATGCAAGACCGCAAGAAATTGTGAGAATTGTGGACGCAGCCCAGACCATCAGACACACACAAACCAATCTCCCTTCTATTGACTCCATCTGCACCTCAAGCTGCCTCAGCAAGGCCAGCAGCATAATCAAGGATGAATCTTACCCTGATCACTCCCTGTTCTCCCCTCTCCCATCTGGCAAAACGTACTGTAATGTGAAAACGCACACCTCCAGATTCAGGGACAGTTTCTTCCCAGCTGTTATCAGGAAAGTAAACCACCCTATCACCGACTAGAGAGTGGCCCTGACCTCCCATCTACCTCATTGGAGACCCTCAGACTATCTTTAATCAGACTTTACTGGACTTTATCTTGCACTAAATATTATACCCTTTATCCTGAACCTGAATACTGTGGATGGCTTGATTGTAATCAGGGATAGTCTTTCCATGTTAGACTGGACAGCACCCAATAAAAATATTTTCATTGTACCTCGGTACACGTGACAATAAACTAAACTGCACTAAACTAAACTAAACTAAACTAAACTAAACTAAACTAGAGTAATCAATGGTTGAAGTCGAGGCAAAGAAGACTGGTATGGAAAAATAACTCTTCACAAATGTGTAGGAAGGAACTGCAGATGCTGGTTTAAACAGCAGATGGACATAAAAAGCTGGAGTAACTCAGCGGGACAGGCAGTATCTCCAGAGAGAAGGAATGGGTGGTGTTTCGGGTCATTCTGAAGAAGGGTCTCGACCCAAAACGTCACCCATTCCTTCTCTCCAGAGACGCTGCCTGTCCCGCTGAGTTACTCCAGCTTTTTGTGTCTATCCATGGTTTGGAGGGATATTGGCCAAACGTGGGCAGATGGGACCAGCGTAGGTGGGGCACCTTAGTCGACATGGGCAGGTTGGGCCGAAAGGGCAGGTTCCATGTTGAATGACTCTACAGTGCTAAGTGGTTAGGATATGGAATGCCAGGGCTTTGTGGTGAAGGCAGATTCAATGACATCATTCAAAGGAGAGGTGGGTGAGTATTTAAAATGGGGAAAAACATATTAGTGGTTGTGGAGAGAAGGCGGGAGAGATGGACTTGCTGCTTTGCTCTTTTTTACAGAATTTCCATGGCCTCTATGAACCAAATGGCCTAGCTGTTTGTGGAAACCTTTCAGGGAATCTGTGTCATTACTGAGAGAGAGCGAGAGAGAGAGAGAGAGACGGCAGAAACTGCAATATTAATGCTTGTCCTTCTCAGTATCACTTCCTCCTCCAGATCTCACTAGCTGAGTCATGCCGCAGTCTCCAAACTGGTTTATCCTGAAACTTGATCAGAGACGCATGTTGGCCCAGAAGGTGAACTGCACCCTTTTGCACGCTGCAAGGCACAGGCTGGCCTAGGCATTCCTGTACAGACAGCAGGATGCACGATACTGTCCTATCAATGAGGAGGTGTAGACCATTCCAGTGGTGTATGGGACTCCCAGCCCGAGGATAGCCTGCTGCCTGGAAACAAGTCCCTCTACACTCCCTCTACTCCCCTTCCCCATCAGGCAAGAGCAAAGATCCTATAGCAGAGTGCTCTGCTATAAGATCTTTGGGCAAGAGCTACAGACAATTGAAAATGCATGCCTCCAGATTCAGGGGTAGTTTCTTCCCAGCTGTTATCAGGCAACTGAACCGTCCTACCACCAACTAGAGAGCGGTCCTGACCTCCTACATACCTCAGTGGACCCTTGAAATATCTCTTATCGGACTTTATCTTGCATTAAATGTTATATCTTTTCATACCTGTAAGTTCCTAAGTCATAGGAGCAGAATTAGACCATTTGGCCCATCGAGTCTACTGGGCCATTCATTCAAGGCTGATCTATCTTTCCCTCTCAACCCCATTCTCCTGCCTTCTCCCCTTTATCTTGTATCTTGCAGACAGCTTGATTGTAATCCTGTACAGTCTTTGACTGGTTAGCTCGCTAAACAAAAGCTAAACACTGTATCTCAGTGCACATGACAATAATAAACTAGACTAGATTCTCCGGCACTGCGTAAATCTGGGGCCTGGATTCATACATAGATGGGAGGGTGACAAGGGTCAGAGGGTCAGTTGTGATGTTATTTGTCGGCCCGTGAGACTCCGAGGCAGAATACCTGCTTCTTCTTCTTGCGTATGGCGTGCACAGCCTAAAGTTGTAGGACAACTTGTTCTATTTGATCTGATGTGATTATACACATCAGGTCGATTGCATTAGTCAGAACAGGGCGGACCATGTGTAGGTTGCAATCTTCCACCCCAATACCTGCTGTGTGTTATGCTTTTCCAAATAATTACAGGTACAGCACCTAAAAAATTTGTCCCCATGTATACCAGCACGGCAGGAATGCAACAACATACCAACAATTGACAGAAGGGTCTCGACCCGAAACGTCACCTGATTCCTTCTCTGCAGAGATGCTGCCTGACCCGCTGAGTTACTCCAGCTTTTTGGGTCTTCCAACCATTGACAGGCTGTTATGAATCAGTTCATAGATTCCTGGTGCCAACCAGCTCACCTTGACAAAGACCTGCCCCTCTACCTGCACAGCTTAAACATAGAAACATAGACAATAGGTGCAGGAGTAGGCCATTCGGCCCTTCGAGCCTGCACCGCCATTCAATATGATCATCCAACTCAGTATCCCATACCTGCCTTCTCTCCATACCCCCTGATCCCTTTAGCCACAAGGGCCACATCTAACTCCCTCTTAAATATAGCCAATGAACTGTGGCCTCAACTACTTTCTGTGGCAGAGAATTCCACAGATTCACCACTCTCTGTGTAAAAAATGATTTCATCTCAGTCCTAAAAGATTTCCCTCTTAACCTTAAACTGTGTGACCCCTTGTTCTGGACTTCCCCAACATCGGGAACAATCTTCCTGCATCTAGCCTGTCCAACCCCTTAAGGAATTTGTAAGTTTCTATAAAATCCCCCCTCAATCTTCTAAATTCCAGATTCGAGGTGAGAGGGGCAAAGTTTAAAGGAGATTTGCGGGGCCCGTATTTTAACACAGAGAGTGGCTAATACGATCGTGGCGTTTGAGAGGCTTTTAGAAAGGAACATGGATATGCAGGGAATGAAAGGACACTTACAGGCAGAGGAGATTGGTTTAACTTGGCATTGTGTACAGCACGGACTTTGTGTTCCTGTGTTGTACTGTTCTGTGTTCTAATTTCTTTAGTCGGTCACTTTGGTCAGCAGACCAGGTTTTTAATTAACCAAGTAATTAAGAATAAGTGAGGCTAACAAGGGAGGCCATGCATTATACACCACAGTTTGAATGCAGAGGCCAGTCACAAAATGCTGGAGTAACTCAGCGGGACAGGCAGTATCTCTGGAGAGAAGGAATGGGTGATGTTTCGGGTCGAGACCCTTCTTCAGACTGAGAGTCAGGGGGGGAGGGAGACATAGAGATATGGAAGGGAAGGGTGTGAAAAGGAGTGATCAAAGGGGACGATTATATCTCACACGGCACGGTGGCGCAGCGGTAGAGTTGATGCCTCACAGCGCCAGAGATTCGGGCTTGTACGGGTGCTGTCTATGCAGAGTTTGCACGTTCTCCCCGTGACCTTCATGGGTTTTCTTCGAGAACTTTGGTTTCTTCCCTCAATCCAAAGACATGAAGGTTGGTTATGAATGTAAAAACTGTCCCGAGTGTAGGATAGCATGGACCCAGTGGGCCGAAGGGCCTGTTCCCATGCTGTATCTCTAAAACTAAAATTAAACTAAATCGTCTTGTTCCTTGAGTCATCCCCCTCCCACCTCCCCCCCCCCCCCGTCTCCCCTCCCCCCTCCCACCCCTCCGTCTCCCCCCCTCCCCTCCCCTCCCACCCACACTCTCCCACCTCCTCCTCCCCCACCCTGTCCCTTCGAGACACCAAACTAACTCCGTCACTGACATGTCAGATGAAAGGTCAGTTACATTAACTGCACGTCCCTCTTGCAAACAAAACCCTGCCACGCCTGCTGAGTTATTCCAGCAATGTTCACTTTTGCTGCAAATCTCCCGCCTCTGGGGTGTTGTGCAACATTATATTACTTTGATTCAGAGGCAGAGCTGGGGAATATTTAAAAAATATTTTTTTAATGCACATTATTATTGGTTCCTGGAATAGCAGTGAATAATTTCATTTTCAGAGCATTGTGAGTCTGTTGTAGACACAAAATGCTTGAGTAACTCAGCGGGTGAGGCAGCATCTATGGAGAGAAGGAATGGGCGATGTTACTCCAGCATTTTGTGCCTGACCCTAACCCTAACCCTGTCGCTAACCATTCCTTCTCTCCAGAGATGCTGCCTCACCCACTGAGTTACTCCAGCATTTGTGTCTACCTTCGCTTTAAACCAGCATCTGCAGTATTTTCCTACACACTGTGAACCTGTTCTCAGTATTCACCATATCCTTGTCTCACCTGCCATTGTGAAGCGGCTGAATTGGGCATTTTACACGGTCTGGGATGCCGGCTCAACCTTCACTCTCCAAACCTCTACTGCAACCACTGACTAGTGTGTTTCATCAACCTTCAGTCAACAGTTTAACTTATTAGTCGGAGGGTGGTGAATCTGTGGAATCCATTGCCACAGAAGGCTGTGGAGGCCATGCCATTGGGTGTTTTTAAGGCAGAGGTTGACAGATTCTTGATAAGCAAGGGTGTCAAAGGTTATGGGGAGAAGGGAGTTGAGAGGGAAAGATAGATCAGCCATGATTGAATGGCGGAGTAGCCTCGATGGTCCGTTTGGGCTATTCCTGCTCCAATGACCAATGGACATCTTCCTTCGCTCCATTGACACTGAGTTTCTCCAGCACTTTTGTCTACCACTGATGGACATCTTCCAGGCATGGGCTGTGAGGTTGGTGCCACACAGGTGCCAGGTAAAGATTATTGCCGATCGGCAAAGGTGAGACCTCCCAGCTTTGATATACAATGCCTAGGCATCGCCCAATAAGTCTCCCAACATTAACCACAAATACATTAAAACTTCAAATATCCTCCATCTCAAAATAACAATGATTTGTCATCTGGCTCCCAGCTGATATTTACCATGATAGTCACTAAAAGCTGGAGTAACTCAGCGGGACAGGCAGCATCTCTGGAGAACAGGAATGGGCGCACTTCGTCTGAAGCAAGGGTTCCCAATCTAGGGTATATTTATCTCCAGGGGGTAAATTTGTTGATACTGGAACTTAAAATAATAATGTTAAAAACAGTATTTTAAAATGTCCCCTTTATCAGTTACTTTATTATGCTAAAAGTGTAAACTCAAATTACTGAACAAAACAGGGTGGGGGTAAATTTACTTTCGAAAATTTGCCCGGAGTATACGGGCGAAAAGGGTTGGGGAGCCCTGCTCTATAAATTCACCTGGACCTTATTTCCTCATGTGCTGTGGACTTTGATCTTTGTACAATTATGATCCAGTTACCCATAATTACTGGTTAATAATTTGTTGTATTGTTCATTCTATATTTATTGTTTGCAGATGCTGGAAAATCACACAAAAATGCTGGAGAAACTCAGCGGGTGATGCAGCATCTATGGGCAACGTTTCGGGTCGAGACCCTTCTTGAGTCTGAAACGTTGCTTATTTCCTTCGCTCCATAGATGCTGCCTCACCCGCAGAGTATCTCCAGCATTTTTGTCTACGTCCTGTGTTTCGTGTTGATCGACCAGAGGAGGCAGTGGTGGTGGAGCCAGGTACCAGAGTGGCGTTTGAGAGGTTTTTTAGATAGGCACATGGATATGCAGGGAATGTGTCTGAAGAATGGTCATATCATGAAACATTGCCCCCTATCTGTGTCCTTTACAGTTGCTGCCTGAACTCCTCAGTTTCCAGCAAAGATCATAGAGCAGAGCATGATTCTTTTAGAGATACAGCGCGGAAACAGGCCCTTCGGCCCATCGAGTCCGCACCGACCAGCGATCCCCGCACATTCACACTACCCTACACACACTAGGGACAATTTACACATGTAAGCCAATTAATCTACAATCCTGTCCATTTTTGGAGTGTGGGAGGAAAGTGAAGATCTTGGAGAAAACTCACCCAGGTCACAGGGGGAACGTACAAACACAAACAGCACCCGTGGTCAGGATCGAACCCGGGTCTACTGACGTTGTAAGGCAGCAACTCTACCGCTGTGCCACTGTGTTGATATCTTCTAATGAAATTGCACAAAGCCTCCTTCAACAACTCCAATACTATTCTTCTTACTAGGCACCAATGGCCAATAAATGCATATTAACTCAACTCATTGATGTAATAATATTGTTTTCAATTTGATTTGAATTCAACAATATTAAATATCTCTGATTTAGCACCTGTCGTGATACCTTGCCACAGATACAAAGTTTGTGAAAAATCAACAATATTTTCCATAATACAACATCTATGTTTGTGAAATAAATATAGATTATCAGCGGTATACAAGGTAATATCAAAAACAAAAACAATTCATGGATAAATGTGCTTTAATCATTTACGGTTTACCAGCAGTGTTGTCTCTTCCCCCTCTTTGTAAAATGTTATTTTTAGTACAAACTAAAGTTATTTTGGATCCAAACAATGCAAACTGCCTCAGTGAGGGGTTGACTCAGTCACAGACTGTACCCTGATTCATATTTACATGAGTTTATGAACGATGGAAACATTAAAATGAACCAAATCGCAACATTTTTACAAACACAAATACTAGAAATTACATATTCTCCTTAAAGGTATATTTTCTAAAGGGCGGCACAGTGGTGCAGCGGGTAGAACTGCTGCCTCATGGCCGAAATGTCACCTACTCTTGTTCACCAGAAATGCTGCCTGACTCGCTGAATTATTCCAGCACTTTGTGTCTATTTTTGGTAAACCAGTATCTCCAGTTCCTTGTTTCTACATTCACTTGTGCAGCTTACAACCCATATATTGAATATTGATTTTTGCTAACTTCAAGTAACCCCTGCATTCCCTCTCTCTCAATTCTTCCCCACCCAAATCACATCAACTTTCATTCTCACCTTTCCCCTTTATCATTGTTACTTTTTTTGCATCTTTCATCCATTTGGTCTATATCTCTACATCACCGTCACCCATTCCTCCTCACCAGAGATGCCGCCTGCCCCGCTAAGTTACTCCAGCATTTTGCATCTATCTTCTATAATAATAATAATAATAATTTTATTTATAGAGCACTTTAAAAACAAACATAGCTGCAACAAAGTGCTGTACATCACTAATCATTGACAAAAAAGTTAATACACACCAAAAATAACAATCAAAGGAAATAGTAGGAAAAGACATGTAAAATAAAGAAACATCAAAAACACCACAAACAGAAGCAAAGCCTCAGGCATGGTCAAAAGCCAGGGAGTACAAATGTGTTTTAACACTGGATTTGAAGATGGACAGTGAGGGGGCCTGTCTGATGTGCAACGGCAGGGTGTTCCAGAGTGCCGGAGCAGCAACAGAGAAGGCTCTATCCCCTCTGAGCCTCCGACTAGACCTCGGTACCTCCAGGAGCAGCTGACCAGCTGACCTGAGGGACCAGGCAGGAGCGTATGGGTGGAGCAGCTCACAGAGGTAAGGCGGGGCGAGCCCATTCAGAGATTAAAAAAATTCTGAGTAAAACGTTGCTTTGTTTTGTTATATATGAATTAAAAAAATAAAACCTTTTATCTCTGTAAGTCTTATAGGGAGCTATCCTTGGACAGAAGTGCTGCTTGTGATCGCTACCTAGTGATCACTCTGGGAACTACACCTCAGGCAAAGCACAAAGAGGCTGGATTCACCACCTTGGAAAGGCTGCCCCTCAGATTCCTATTAAATATTTCCCCTCTCACTTTAACCAATGCATCTAGTTCTTGATCCCCCCCGCCCCCCACCCCTTGAGAAAAAGACCCAGTGCCTTCATCCTATCTATTCCCCTCATGATTGTATACACCTCTATAAGACCACCCCTCACCTCCATCTCCCTCGCTCCAGCTCCATAGCATTTTTCACTGCACCAAGACTGTGACCATAGTGCTCCAAATGCAGCCTCACAAATGTCTGGTACAACAGTTCACAATGACCTGGTCTCTTTATCATTGCTACTTTTTTGCATATCTTTCATTAATTTGTTCTATATCTCTCGTTTCCCTTTTCTGTGACTTTCAGTCTGAAGATGGGTCTTGACCCATTTCCTTCTCTCCAGAGATGCTGCCTGCCTGACCCGCTGAGTTACTCCAGCATTTTGTGTCTATCTTGCATATTAATTACCCTGACTGATGAAGCCAATGTTGCAAGAGCCTTCTTCATCTGGGACGTCACTTTCAGAGAACTATGTACGTGTTTTCCTCGACCAATCTGCTGTGGACCATATAATTCAATGTGATCCTGCCCTGGTTTAACTTCCCAAAAGATCAACATCACGCACCGTGTTGAGTTTAGAGGTACAGGTCCTTCTGCCCACCAAGTCCACGCTGACCAACGGTCCCACATGCTGGTTCTACCCTACACACACGTGGGACAATTTACAGAAGCTAATGAATCCACAAACTGTGCACGTCTTTGGAATGTGGGAGGGAACCGGAGCACCCGGAGACAACCCACACGGTCACAGGGAGAACGCACTGCGCCACTGTGCTGCCCTTGAAGCAGCGAGTATTTCAAGCATTGCCGACGGCTGAGAGGATCCAACAATACGATGGTGCGGAGGACAAGTCTGCACATTGACCAGGAGTTGTCCAACACCCAGTCAGATTGGGGGACAGGGGACGGGGTGGTGGGGACGGACATCTGACCACTGAGGTCACGCCAGCAAGGAGGGGGAGGGGGTGGGGGGGAGATTGAGAAGTCCCATCGGCTGCCTCATAGGACGACGCTCACCGCGATGCAGTTGCTAGTGGGAACGATCTTCTTCTTGCAAGCGAACATCTTCTTCAGCTCTGCCCTGAACCGGTCGTGGAGCCAAGCGTAGAGGAAGGGGTTGCAGCAGGCAGAGGTCATGGCCGAACAGTGACACAGCAGCTGGATGAGGTTGAAGTAGTCCTTGTTGATCAGGTTGATGTCTATGTCACGGATGATGTTGAAGACATTGAGAGGGAGCCAGCAAGCGCCGAACACCGTCACCACCAGCACCAAGAGGCGGAAGATCTTCTTGCGCTTCACCTTCTCCCAGCGCTCCTGGCTGTGGGTGCCGTTGCCCGGGACCACACGGTTCTTCAGCTTGAGGGTGATGCGGAGATAGGACAGGGAGACGGCGGACAGCGGGAGGATGTAGGTGATGATCAGCGTGCTGTAGGCGTAGGCCAAGTGTTCCTTCTCCTCCCTCACCCAGAACTCCTCACAGATGGTCAGCTCCTGGTCCTGGAACTCGATGTGGTAAGTGTGAGCAAAGGCGGGGGCGGCCAAGGCACATGACATGAGCCAGAGGCCAGCCAGGATGTAGGTGCAACTCCCGATCGACAGTCGCTTCTTCAGCGGGTGGACCGTGGCGTAATACCTGTTGGAGCAAACGAGAGGAGCGTTTAACACATCGTAACACAATTCCTCTTCACCCCTCTATAGACACCTGACTCAAACTACCTGCTTCTAATCCACCTGAACATGTTGGGAGGTTGACAGGTGAATAGATTGGGCAGCACAGTGAATGCATGAATGATTGAATGAATGAATGATTGGATGGATGAATGAATGAATGAATGGATGAATGTATGAATGCATGCTTGAATGAATGAATGAATGAATGAATGCATGAATGAATGGAATGGATGAATGAATGGATGGATGGATGAATGAATGGATGAATGAATGAATGAATGAATGAATGAATGGATGAATGAATGAATGATTGAATGCATGAATGATTGAATGGATGAATGAATGAATGATTGAATGAATGAATGCATGAATGTATGAATGATTGAATGAATGATGCATGAATGAATGAATGAATGAATGATTGAATGCATGAATGAATGAATGATTGATTGAATGAATGAATGGATGCGTTGTCACATGTGACACAAGGTATGTAAAGAGTCGCTACGTAAAGGGCGCCAACAATGTTATAACGTATTCCACGCTGGGTCCTATTTGTTCCTGGCCACGCGTCCTCCAGCTCCCACGTGGCCTGTCCTGGCCCGACGCTACCCTCAACAACGACAGACAAACTTGATGACCACCGCACCAACCTCAGCTGACAGAACCTGCTACCTCTCAGCACCAAAGACTCCAGGATCAACCCTGTCTATGGGTGCTGTCCGTATGGAGTTTGTACATTTGCCCTAAATGCTTTTCACCTTATTCCCTTTATCCTGTAAACGGCTCGATTGTAATCATGTGTTGTCTTTCCGCTGACTGGTTAGCACGCAACAAAAGCTTTTCACTGTACCTCGGTGCACTTGACAATAAACAAAACGAGGAAACTAACAAAATAATAGTTAGATTGGGAAATCGGGACTGTACCCCATCTTATGGAAAGACCGTCCTGAAAAGAGCCACAAAGTGCTGGAGTAACTCAGTGGGTCAGGCAGCATCTGTGGAGAACATGGATAGGTGACGTTTCACAGAGTGCTGGAGTAACTCAGCAAGTGCAGCAGCATCTATGGAGCTAAGGAAATAGGCAACGTTTCGGGCCGAAACCCTTCCGGGTTTCGGCCCGAAACGTTGCCTATTTCCAGAAGGATTTCGGCCCGAAACGTTGCCTATTTCCTTCGCTCCATAGATGCTGCTGCACCATAATTCAGCGGGTCAGGCAGCATCTGTGGAGAACATGGATAGGTGGCATTTCACAGAGTGCTGGAGTAACTCAGCGGGTCAGGCAGCATCTGTGGAGAACATGGATAGGTGACGTTTCACAGAGTGCCGGAGTAACTCAGCGGGTCAGGCAGCATCTGTGGGGAACATGGATAGGTGACGTTTCACAGAGTGCTGGAGTAACTCAGCGGGTCAGGCAGCATCTGTGGAGAACATGGATAGGTGACGTTTCACAGAGTGCTGGAGTAACTCAGCGGGTCAGGCAGCATCTGTGGAGAACATGGATAGGTGGCGATTTTGGTCAGGACCCTTGTTCAGACTGATTGGAGTTAGGAGGAGAAAGCTGGATGAGAGATATGGGGCCGGGGCAAAGTCTGGTAAGTGATAGGTGGACGCAGGTGAGCGGGGTTTAATTGGCAGTTGGGTGAAGTAGGTGACAAGGGTAGAGGTGAAGAGACAAATAGATGTCAGATGTAATGACTTTTCCAACCTTATTAACCACTAAAATGAACACAAAATGCTGGATTAACTCGGCAGATCAGGCAGCCATTCTGGTGAACGTGAATAGGTGATGATTCGGGTCAGGACCGTTCTTCAGGCCGTTCAGAAGTCTGATACCAGACAGGAAGTTGCTGAATAGTTAAAAATAAAGGTTTCTGAAGCTTGTGGAGATTGCACAAAAAATGAAATGGGAACTTCATAGAGGTAACACATCGAATGAAGGATTTGGACAGAGTAAATGAGGAGATGTGGTGTCCATTGGCAGTAAGACTGGTAACTGGACGCCAGACACAAATGTTGGAGTAACTCAGCGAGCAGGCAGCATCCCTGGAGAGAAGGAATGGGGTCTCAACCCGAAATGTCAGCCAATCCTTTTCTCCAGAGCTGCTGCTTGTCCCGCTGAGTTACTCCAGCATTTTGTATCTATCTTCGGTTGAAAACAGCATCTGCAGTTCTTTCCTACACAATAACTTGACATCACCTGGTACAAACAAACGTGCATGATGAGAGGAGCGATTTTCACACACAGAGTTGCAGTGACTTGGAATTTGCTGCCTGAAAGATGAGAAAATGTAGATACACGATGATTCTTAAATAGGGGAAGGGATGAATACCCGAGGGGGAAATATAACCTGATGAGGTTAGTAAGACTAGTCAACATCTCAGTCTAGAGTCATATGACATGGAGAGGCCCCATGGCCCAACTCCAAAGACGTACAGGTTTGGGGGTTAATTGGCTTGGTAAATGTAAAAATTGTCCCTAGTGTGTGCAGGATAGTGTTAATGTGTGGGGATCGCTGGTCAGCACGGACCCGGTGGGCCGAAGGGCCTGTTTCCGCGCTGTATCCCTAAACTAAACAATAAAATAAATAAAACAGATAATATGGGCACAGAAAGAACTCGTTGGTGTTGACCAAGACGTCCTGTCTAAGACGTGTGATTAAAGGGGTTGCAGACCCCTTGATTAAAAGTGTATGGACCACTGGGGCTGCTGAGAATAACTCCTGGCTACTCCAGATGAAATCCCATTTTCTCCACAGCAGCCGAAGCCAACAGAACTATAGCCAATTGGACTCTAAGAGCTTTCAAAATCATTGCACTAAGAGCTCCTTCTTTTGTTTGATGTTGAGAGTACACCAAGGAGCTGAGAATTAGACTTCACATCGCTGCTCAGAGAGATGCATCAGGGAATTCTGTTGAATGCTGCAGAATTTCACAATACATGGAATTCAAAGCTTCATTCATCTTATTCAGTACAGTATGTGCAGGAACATTATCTCTGTAAAACACTTTTTGTTAAGAGTACACAAATGAATTGAGAGGAGCAGTGGACCAATGAGGTTTTAAGCTTGGACCAACATTTAATAAAATCATGGCTGTTCTTTAGTTGAGAGATACAATGTGAAAACAGGCCCTTCGGCCCACAAAGTCCATGCTTACCAACAATCACCCATACATAGAAACATACAAACATGAAAAATAGGTGCAGGAGGAAGCTATTTGGCACTTCGAGCCAGCACCACCATTCATTGTGATCATGGCTGATCATCCACAATCCGTAATCCGCTGAGTTACTCCAGCACTCTGTGTCTATGCACGGATCTGCTACTTTCCTGTAGAGATACACGGGACAAACAAAGGAGGAATCTCCAGCCAGTGATTACCTGTCGACGGCGATGGCTGTCAGGGTGAAGACGGACACGTAGACGGTTACGGGCTGCATCAGGAAGACAAAGTAGCACATGAACTTGCCGAAGATCCAGCCCTGGGGGTGGAAGGCATAGGCCAGCGTGAAGGGCACACAGATGGTGCACATCAGCATGTCGGAGAAGGCCAGGTTGCCGATGAAAAAGTTAGTGGTGTTGTGCATCTTCCTGGTCTTGCAGATGACGTAGAGCAGCAGGTAGTTGCCGAATATGCCGATAAAGACCACCAGCGCGTAGCACGGCACAATGAGAGGCTTGTAGGCCTGGATCAGCTCCAGACCAGTGAACTGGGAGTAGTTGTTGCTGCTGTCTGCGATGGCAACCTGGTAGGCTGTGCTGTTGGTGGGAGAAACATCCCAGCTATCCATGGCTGTGGACAGCATCCTAACCCTCCCTCCCCCCCCCCCACTGCCTACCACCACCCCCTCCTGGCCGCAGCACCCCCCCCCCCCCTTACCCCCCTCCCTCCCTCCCCTTACCCCCCTCCCTCCCTCACCCAGTCTACCTTCACAACCCTCGATTGATCACACCTGCTTTAATGGCTTTACCTGAGGCAACTGATTCTTTGAATTTATATATATCTGACCAGTCTTAGTATTCTGCCCTCTAACAACTGGATTGCAGGGAATTCCTTAATATTAACTTGTTCTATAGTGTCTGTACACTTGCCTAGTGTAAATGGGGTAGCCTTTCCCGTGTAGATTGGGTTCTCTATCCTCCAGTGATGCTTCTTTGCTCCTGCCTACACCAATGGCTCTCTATCTGGGACCCACAAGATCCTGTTGATGTCCTAGTTCAGATGAAATTCCTTTCTTGACTCCTAGAGAAAAAGAAACAGCAGTCAATGTATCAATCTCAGAAGTGTTTTCCAAAGAGCATAGTTACAATAGACAATAGGTGTAGGCCATTTGGCCCTTCGAGCCAGCACCGCCATTCAATGTGATCATGGCTGATCATCCACAATCAGTATCCCGTTCCTGCCTTCTCCCCATATCCTCCGACCCCGCTATTTTTAAGAGCCCTATCTAGCTCTCTCTTGAAAGCATCCAGAGAACCTGCCCTCTGAGGCAGAGAATTCCACAGACAAGGGGAGAGACTTATGTTACCATGATAAGGGAAAACAGTTACTGTCTGATTTTTCCCATTCGCATTAATACCCCCCCTTCTCTCTTTGGCTTCGAGATTCCAGCATCTGCAGTTCCTTGTGTTGGAGTAACTCAGCGGGACAGGCGGCATATCTGGAGAGATGGAATGGGCAGAGATGCTGCCTGACCCGCTGAGTTCCTCCAGCATTTTGTGTCCAACTCCGGCGTAAGCCAGCGTCTGCAGTTCCTTCCATCTCATTTTCAGATCAGCCCCAGTTCCCAACGAAACCCGCGTCAAACTTTCACTTTTAATTTAATTTTACCCAGATGTTTTGACAAGATTTGAGTTCATGAAATAAAACAAACGGAATCAGATGGTCAATGTCAGAACGTGTGTCCATTGTCGGTGTTAGAATGTTGTGCGATGGCATTTTGATGGACTTGTACATAATTTATACATAGGTTTGTATTAATTATTGCATGCACGCTGCCAGTCGCGATCCTCACGCCTCATCCCACCTAGACACACAACTACATTGAATTTAGGATATTATCTTAACGTCTCAGAATACATTGGTCCAATGCATACATGTTCGCACCCATTGGAGCGCCTCAATGTGGGCGAATCCTCATTTAAAACATAGGAACTGCAGATGCTGGTTTACCAAGGAAATACACAAAGTGCAGGAGTAACTCAGCGGGTCAAGCAGCATCTCTGGAGAACATATTTTCTCCGGAGA
The DNA here is from genome assembly GCF_028641065.1 of Leucoraja erinaceus. Lineage (NCBI taxonomy): Eukaryota > Metazoa > Chordata > Chondrichthyes > Rajiformes > Rajidae > Leucoraja > Leucoraja erinaceus. The sequence continues at coordinate 14,213,338 of NC_073411.1, read as the reverse complement.
TGCTGCCCGAGCCGCTGAGTTACTCCAGCACTTTGTCTTTTTCCTTGGTAAACCGTCATCTGCATTATGTTTTAAATGCAGTGTCTTTCCTTGTATTTAAAACCTCTGGACTTACCGAATGAACGCTCTTCGCTCGCAGACCAGCCGCGCTGTGCTGGAGCTGTTGCCGTGGCCTCTGCTGATGTTGCCCAGATGTGCAGCCTGCAGCTTCCAGCTTTGCAAGGAATAAATAGTGAGCATCCCATCCCATCTGCCGGTCACCACAGGAACTGCGCGCCCACCTCCAACAGCCCAAACCCCCTCCCACGCCCACCACTGGATTAGATAACATCGCAATCCAAACCCCATACATAGCAATCAGCGAAGGGACTATTTCATATCTCAGTACCTCCTTCTGTTGAAGACTTCTCTCCATTCCTGACCCACTGTTCCTATCCGTTTTCAGGCAGGTTTACTAATGTTTAAAGGAAACATGACTGACTGATGGATGATACATTGATTTGATATAACGAATGAGAAAAATAGACGAGAACCGATGGCATTGTACTTCATATATCGTTTTTTTAAATTGATAAACTATATTTTTGAATAAAAACTCCCCTGTTCTAGGAAGCTTTTGGGAATTATTTATTTAATTAAAATTTTTGAAAGTGGGGCATCCAGGTGTGGTGCTCAAAGTTCATGTCATAGGAGCAGAATGATCACATTCGGCACATCAAGTCTACTCCACCATTTGATCATTAAATTGATCTTGTTAGTCTCAGACACAGTGTCAGAAAGCCAGGTTATTAACTGACCATAGACACAAAAAGCTGGAGTAACTCAGCGGGACAGGCAGCATCTCTGGAGAAGGTGACGTTTCGAGTCGAAACCCTTCTTCAGACTGAGAGTCAAGGGAAACGAGAGAATAGACGGTGACATAGAGAGATATAGAACAAAATGAATGAAATACGCAAAAAAGTAACGATGATAAAGGAAACAGACCATTGTTAGCTGTTTGCTCGGTGAAAACAAGTACAGACAACGAGACTCAACAAAGGTAGACAAAAATGCTGGAGAAACTCAGCGGGTTTCGGGTCGAGACTCTTCTTCAGACCCGAATGTCGCCTATTCCTTCGTACCATAGATGCTGCCTCAGCTTCTGAATTTCTCCAGCATTTTTGTCTACCTTCGATTTTCCAGCATCTGCAGTCCCTTCTTAAACACGAGGCTCAACAAGACGATTTTGAAGCTGGTATGGTGGAGGGATGGAGAGAGAGAGCGAATGCAGGGGTGACGAGGTTAGATAAATCAATATTAATAACACTGGGTTGTAAGCTGCCCAAGCGAAATATGAGATACTGTTCCTGAACTTATTATAAAGGAAGTTTGCACTCTTATGAGTATGATTTTAATTTTAAGTATAATCTTGCATTTACATAAAAAATAATTAACAGCATGACAGTAAAACTAAAACTGTAATTATGAATTGGGTTTTAAATTATCCAAACAGTCTGTGCTCTATGCTTGGGGCTTGGACATATTTGTCTTATTATATGTTGCAATGCTACCAAAGTTTAAGAATGTGTTTAAGCATTAGCTGCCATAATTAGTAAATGTCAAGAGTTCAAGAACCATATTTATTGAGAGGATTAGAGGATTAGCATCTCATCTTCAATCAAAACTAGAATATCGTGAAGGATTGGAGATTGGTGGATCTGTGGAGTTGGCTGGATCAAAATTAATGTGCCATGCTCCATGAGTAAAATACTTCGTTTAGTTTAGAGATACAGGATGGAAACAGGCCCTTCAGCCCACCAAGTCCACACCGACCAGCGATCCCCACACACTAACACACACACTTTTTTCACACAAAGGGTGGTGGGTGTATGGAACAAGCTGCCAGAGGAGGTTGTTGAGGCTGGGACTATTCCATCATTTAAGAAACTGTTAGATAGGTAGAAACATAGAAACGTAGAAAATAGGTGCAGGAGTAGGCCATTCAGCCCTTCGAGCCTGCACCGCCATTCAATATGATCATGGCTGATCATCCAGCTCAGTATCCTGTACCTGCCTTCTCTCCATACCCTCTGATCCCTTTAGCAACAAGGGCCACATCTAACTCCCTCTTAAATATAGCCAATGAACTGGCCTTAACTACCTCCTGTGGCAGAGAATTCCAGAGATTCACCACTCTCTGTGTGAAAAATGTTTTTCTCATCTCGGTCCTAAAAGATTTCCCCCTTATCCTTAAACTGTGACCCCTTGTTCTGGACTTCCCCAACATCAGGAACAATCTTCCTGCATCTAGCCTGTCCAACCCCTTAAGAATTTTGTAAGTTTCTATAAGATCCCCCCTCAATCTTCTAAACTCTAGCGAGTACAAGCCGAGTCTATCCAGTCTTTCTTCATATGAAAGTCCTGACATCCCAGGAATCAGTCTGGTGAACCTTCTCTGTACTCCCTCTATGGCAAGAATGTCTTTCCTCAGATTTGGAGACCAAAACTGTACGCAATACTCCAGGTGTGGTCTCACCAAGACCATGTACAACTGCAGTAGAACCTCCCTGCTCCAATACTCAAAGGTACATGGATAGGACAGGTTTGGAGGGATATGGAACAAACGCGGGCAGGTGGGACTAGTATAGCTGGGACATGTTGGCTGGTGTTGGCAAGTTGGGCTGAAGGGCATGTTTTCACACTGTATCACTCTATGACGATATGACTAACACTATCCTACAATTTACAATTTTACCAACTCAATTAACCTACAAACCTATATGTTTTTTGAGTGTGGGAGGAAACCGGAGCACCCGGAGAAAACCCACGCAGTTCTTGGGAAGAACATACAAACTCTGCACAGATAGCACCTGTGGTCAGGATCGAACCCGGGTCTCTGGCACTGTGAGGCAGCAACTGCACCCCACTAACAACCTGTCATTGTTGCTTCACTTTAAACCCTGGTCTAATCAGATATATTACAGAAAATATCAGGGCAAAAGAAGAAATAGTTACAGGATGGTGAATTACTTCACGCAATCATCCAATTTTGCAAGGAATATTGTGCTTAATCCAATTTTATTAACATCTAATGAGTTTTAAATTGTTTTTTCCGTTGCCATTGGTGAGGTGACATGAGCTGCTTTCCTGTAGGCATCATTCCACAGCCTCCATAAATCCGTAGATCATGACTTTATTAAAAGGCTGCGTTCAGAAACACACAGATTCACACACCATAAATCTTCTTCTCGGCTGTCTCTTGGGGCTGACAATAACTTGTTTCCACTCTTTTACTGAGGGAATAGGTTCAAGGTGAAGGGCAAAGGATTTAATAGGAATCCGAGGAGTAACCTTTTCTCACAAAGGGTGTTGGGTGTATGGAACGAGCTGCCAGAGGTAGTTGAGGCAGGGACTATCCCAATGTTTAAGAAACAATTAGACAGGTACATGGATAGGCCAGGTTTGGAGGGATATGGACCATGCGCAGGCAGGTGGGGCTAGTGTAGCTGGGACATGTTGGCCAGTGTGGGCAAGTTGGGCCGAAGAGCTGTTTCCTCACTGTATCACTCTATGACTCTATGAGTGGAATAAAAACAGAGACTTGTAAAAATGGTTGTCAGGTCATGTGCGTTTTCACACTTCTATACCTTTGCCCGATGGGAGAGGGGAGAAGATGGAGTGACCATGGTGAGACTCATCCTTGATTATGCTGCTGGCCTTGCTGAGGCAGCGTGAGGTGTAAATGGAGTCGATAGAAGGGACAGTGCAACAGCCGGGCTGCGGCCACAATTCGCTGCAATTTTGTGCGGTCTTGGATGGAGCTGTTCACAACGAGAGGTGCTGTTTATCCAGATTCCTTTAACAACCAAAATGAAAGTACCTCCCTTTCCCGGTTAAATGGGACACTTCACCCTCTTTGATTTATTTCACAGAGCTTTCCTCAAGCACAATCTTTAGAAGTGATATATGCAGCATTTATAACACAATAGACGGGTTAGAAATGCAAATATTTTGTGTAATTGCATCAGCTCTGACAAATGTTAAGTGAGTGATGAAGCATCTGGGCATGATATGATCAGTGAGTGTGCATCATTTAACGCCTCCTCCTTGAAATCAAAACCAGCCCTTATAGATGTCAGCAATTCCACTACAAATACAGCTGGGTTCCACTTGCAAACACAAGGTGAATCTGTGGAATTCTTTACCACAGGTGGCTGTGGAGGCCAAGTCAGTGGATATTTTTTAGGGCAGAGATAGATAGATTCTTGATTAGTACAGGTTATAGGGACAAGGCTGGAGATTGGGGATAGGAGGGAGAGATAGATTAGTCATGATGGGCCAAATGGCCTAATTCTACTACTATCAGTTATGATCTTATGATCGATCGAACTCGCCATCTTGAAGTGTTCATAAGATCAAGATTGAATCTTGTTGTAAATGGATGGATTGTAATCATGTATTGTCTTTCCGCTGACTGGTTAGCACGCAACAAAAGCTTTTCACTGTACCTCGGTATGCGTGACAATAAACTGAACCGACTGGAGAAAACTGCTTTAAGGTATTTATAGCTTAGGTTGGAGACACAGCGTGGAGACGGGCCCTGTGGCCTATCGAGTCCACGCTGACCAGTGATCACTCCGTACGTTTCTGGTCGGGACCATTCCTCAGACATCACTTTGGTTAGACAGAACCAGAAACGTGAGGGTTTCCATACGGCAGGAGAGGGGCTCACTGGCAGAGCAGTGACCTGCAGATTGTGGAGATGGAATCACACTGTGAATCTCTTGCCCAATCTACATGGTTAAAGCGTGCAAATGTCCTCTTCTGTGTTATAAATTCCCTATGACTCCATAACTACCAAGAAATAGAAGAAAGATCTTGCTTTTAAGTACCAGGTAGATGAATGTGTTGTGGATCCAGTGGACAAACGTATGACCCAGAACCACACTCATCTAGTGGGAGAGATGTGAGCAATTTTCTGTATTGAATGCGGGAATTATTCCACTGGTAAAAAACCTTTTAGCAGAGACCCTGCTGCAAAGGACCTGACCCAAACTGTGCACTCTCTCCTCCGTCACAAAGAAAGAATCATCGCCCATGTTTCTGACAATCATCGTCCATTAGCATCAAAGATAATCGCTGCCAACCGCAGAAGTAGCACCGAAATAGAAGCTGGAAATATATTTTTTAAAAGTGTTATCCTACTTTCTCTGTGAAATGCTCTGATAAAAAATGCAGACTGCTCTCAAATTTCTCTGAAGTGACAGTAATTCCCCTTGACACATGTACTTATCATAATGCAGGTGAAGAGGACAAATATGGAGATGTGAATAATCTACCATTGCTCAGACTCTTCTCCAAATATTCTCCGAACATTGGCTTTTTTTAATTACTTCATAATGCTGTGAATGCAATTATAATTTCTCTTACATGCAAATTTCCTCACGTACGTGACTGAGATAGGCATCTGCTATTTTGACATCAAAGTGTGTTCCAATTTGGAAGCCACTCAGAGCATTCTGCCCTTGTTGTTCCCGACAGTCCTTTCAGGTTAGGCAGAGGTACACTTGCATCTCCTCCAACCTCATCTACTGTATCCGTTGTTCAAGATGTGGACTCTTATACATCGGCGAGACCAAACGCAGACTGGGCGATCGTTACACGGAACCCCCTTCGCTCAGCCCACGTCAACAAATCTGATCTCCCGGTTGCTGGACACTTTAATTCTCCTTCCCATTCCGCAATAAACCTTTCTGTCCTCAGTTTTCTCCATTGTCAGAGTGAGGCTAAACACAAATTGGAGGAACAGCATCTCATATTTTGCTTGGGCAGCTTACAGCCCAGTGGTATGAATATTGATTTCTCTCACATCAGGTAGCCCTGGCATTCCCCCTCTCCCTCTATCCCTCCACGACCCAAGTCACACCAGCTTCTAATTTTCACCCAACAAACAGCTTCCAATGGCCAGTTTCCTTTAGCATCGTTACTTTTTTGCATATCTTTCATTCATTGTTCTTTATCTCTCCACATCAACGTTTATATCTCCCATTTCCCTTATCCCTAACCAGAAGCAAAGATCATAGAACAGAGCAAGATACTCCACTCTGCGAAAAATCCGTAGTAGCTCATGGGTAATCTTCAGCACCATCTCTCGACCCGAAACGTCACCCATTCCTTCTCTCCAGAGATACTGCCTGTCCTGCTGAGTTACTCCAGCTTTTTGTGTCTATCTTCGGTTTAAACCAGCATCTGCAGTTCCTCCTTACTCATGAGAGAAGCGGCCAGTTCAAGAAACTGGGACAAGAGGAAAAGATCGCAGTGTCCTTGCAACATGACAAAAACCTTTCAATGGGCTTTGCAAACAGAATGTGATAGAAGGTTGGTCATTATGAGCTTCTTTTTGCTTGAGGAAGAGATTTTATCATTTAACCTGCAGCTAAAAATATCAAATCCATTGTTCATCTGGAATGAAGTGTCATGATGATTCAATGCCTTTAGCACAAAAGGAAGAAAAGTTTGAAATAAGAATATCGAAGCAATTATATCAATTTTAAACATATATCCTTTTGTTGCATGCTATCCAGTTAGCAGAAAGACAATACATGATTACAATCGAGCCATTTACAGTGTACAGATACATGATAAAACTATGACGTTTAGTACAATGTAATGCCAGCAAAGTCCGATCAAGGATAGCCCAAGGGTCATCAATGAGGAAGATTCAGTTGCCTGATAACAGGACATTGAAGGGCCTGATCCTGTGCTGTTCTATATTCTATGTGTGATGGAATGCTCCACCCTGATGAAGTGGAGAAGGAGTGAAGGTAATTTTTCATCCTGACCTAAATTCAGTTTTGGGATCTTTTGAGGCTCGATAGTGACGCACATTGGCACCAATCCACGAATTCCATGTGTCTCCAATGAAAAGTTCAAATTCTGTATATCTTACAGCAAAATTACATATTTGAATATCATTTACGTACAAATTTCAAAGAAGTAATGGATCAGCCAAGCAAAAAATGACAAAGGAAATAAGAGAAAACTAAATGGAAAAATGAAAAGCAAAGTATGATGATGTCTCTTGGTTTATCCGCTATTATATTTATCTTTAGACTTGACGTAAATTTAGTTAATTCTCTGCTTTTAAGTCAAACTCTTTTCTTTTCCCCTGTGTGTCAACTCTTTGTAGTCTATTATCTGTGTGGGAAAGAGGTGAGGTGAAAGTTATCAGCATGGGTTGTAGTTTTTAGCAGGGGAATATTAACATCACTCAACGGTCCGCTGAAAGTAGAATGGCTTTTGTTAACATTTTCAAAGCAGCACTTATGTTAGTCACATTAACAAAAGTTGCATTGCGTAAGCATCCTTCTATAGTTCTTCTCTGACCATTGAAAAATAAGTTATACAAAAGTAACACAACAAGTTTAGTTGAATTTTCATTTGAGCCTGAACGAGAAAAAATAGATTTATTCAACGATAAGTATTTGGGATTGGGGCATTGTATCAATTTGTTTGGAAAGAGATTAAACCAAATCACTGGGATTTTAATTGCACAAATAAACAATGAAGAACATACAATTGCTCATGATTCTTACATTTGAATGTTTCTCATTCATACATACAATAAGGTGTAGTATGTATTAATTTAGGTTTTAATGAACTGTATGCAAAATATAATTTCACTGTACCTAGGTACATGTGACAAGAAATTACAATTGAACCAGTGAGAAATGCTTATCTCCTTAAGCCAAGATTGGACGTTATTTTCAGAGAACTGAGTGATCCAAGATATCTGTGGAGGGTGGTTACACTTTGCCTGGTGCCCCATACTATTATCCAGTACAATTGTTCCAATCTTTTATTTGTGGTATGTTTGATTGGATAGCACGCCAAACAATGTGTCTTGGTGCATGTGACAATAACAACCCAAATTTCAGATTTTGAATATTCTTTTAAGAAATTTTTACAAAGGGAATTTTACCTGAGATGAAGAGGGCATCGAGAAGAGCAAACATTTAGTTGTGGTTGAGAGGATAAGATGGAGTTTCTTCCCACAGGCCATCAGGACTGTAGAATCTGATCTCACCAGGGAATAATTACTGTTGGGTCTTTTTTTAAATGTAAATACTGGTTTTGTTCTGTTCTGTTGTTTTGCACAATCCAGCAGGTATTGCCACTTTCATTTCACTGTACGTCTTGTATGTGTATGTGACAAATAAAGTTGACCTGACTTGACTTGGACTGAGAGAGAGAAATCTGAATTTGTCAAAAAATAGAATTTGTCAAAAAACATAATTAAGAAGATAAATTGCAACAAATTTAAAAGCCATTACACAGCTGTCATGTTGTTCCTTGTTCTGATCAAAGCAATTTGTGAACAGCTAGCAGAGCTGGACTTGATTATTCCCTCTAGGAGCACAAGTCTATTGTGCGGGTGAAACAGAATAGAAACATAACACACATAAAAATGAGCAATGGAAAAACTGACAAAAAAATTAATAAAGCAATTTACACGACAAATCAATGTTTGCACTTGTCTGAGATATGATACTATCATTGGTACTAACAGAGCAATGAGATAAATGGGAAGCAGTTACTTAAAATTGGAGAATTCAATGTTCATGTTGATGGGTTGTAAGCTACCCAAGCAGAATATGAGGTGCTGTTCCTCCAGTCTGCATGTGGCCTCATCCTGGCAATGGAGGAGGTCCAGGACAGAAAGGTCAGTGTGGAAATGGGAAGAGGAGAACACAGTAGACATACCTTGAGGAGATTTCACAGTGAAGCAGATGAAATGTGTAGGAAGGAACTTCTATATATCTATATGTTCAAGATAAACATTAAACGCTCATGTTCATAAGTGATAGGAACAGAATTAGGCCATTCGGCCCATCAAGTCTACTCCGCCATTATATTATCTAGCTGTTATAACAAATTGGGTAGATAGACACAGGTCTTTTCCCTAGGTCGGGCTGTCTTGAAGTAGAATCAGAGGTTTAAGGATAAGGGGAAAGGTTTAAAGGGAATCTGAGTGACAAATTTTCCACACAGAGACAGTGGGAATATGGAATGAGTCGCTGAAGGAAGTAGTAGAGGTAGGTGTAATGATAATATTTAATAAAATACTTGGACAGGTACGTGGATGGAAAAGGTTTAGAGGGATATGGGCCAAATTCAAGCAAATGGGATCTTAGATGGGTCACTTTAGTTGGCATAGACAAGTTGGGCCGAAGGGCCTGTCTCAATGCTGTATCTCCACAAATCTATGAACTAGCAATGTTTTTATGACAACCTAGTAGCTGCAATGTAAATATTCCAGACCTGTGTGAATCCCTGATTTTACATTTAATAAACTGAGTATCCCCAGATGTCATGGCAGGATGAAAATTACCCAGGGTTATTAAACCAACGTTGTAAGTAATGTGACATCACACCATTAAACCATACTTTCAGCATTTATTGAACAAGTTAGGAATATTTTGTCTATCGTTTCTTTCCCTGAATATAAATCCACTCAACAGATAGAACAGCACTGTTCGTAGACATTGTTCTAATTTAAGACTATCTTTGTAAAATGCACTTGAACTGAGTGCTATGAATTTAATATTTTAATATATGTAAACTTCTAAATTATAGCCAGTGATTCTGTGTGCGTCGCAGAGAGTTACAGTATATGGATGGGTGCACATGTAACATGCATATGTGTAGGACGGAACTGCAGTTGCTGGTTTACCAAAGATAGACATAAAAAGCTGGAGTAACTCAGCAGGTCGGACAGCATCTCTGGAGAAAATGATTCATCTTGAAGTCTGAAGAAAGGTCTCAACCCGAAACGTCACCTATTCCTATTCTCCAGAGAAGCTGTCTGATATTTTGCTTGAGTAGTTTGCACCTCATATTTCGCTTGGGTAGTTTACACCCCAGCGATATGAACATTGACTTCTCTAACTTCAGATAGCCCTTGTTTTCTCTCTCCATCCCCTTCCCCTTCCCAGTTCTCCCACTAGTCTTACTGCTCTTGAATCAGTCCTACTTCCCTGCTGTTTCTCCATGGATCAGCAATCTTCCACCAAAGGTTTATCCAATTTCCCCTTGATTGCTCCAAACCAATCTGCTTACACCAGCTCTTCAGTCAATTGGGATTGCAATATCTCACACCGTTCACAACAATTATTCTCTCCTTCTGCTTCTTCCATAATCACCCTAAATCTGCATCTGATGGGAAATGATTATCCTACAAGCAGAAAAGTACTCTCCCCATTGCCTTTTTAACAGCTTGATGAAATCTCCCCTTTAATCCTTTACGATGTAAGCAAAATAATCACAATTTATAAAAGGCTGGCAGATGGAATCACAGATTCTCTGTAGAAATCGGGGCAATTGTTGCAGTGTAGCATTTCTAAAGGTGCAGGTAAATCTATACCTCAGGCAGTACAAATGTGCATTGCAATTGCCATATAGCATTGCATAAATAACAGTAATTTGTCACTCCTTTGCCTACAAATAGTGGTCGAAAGGCACTAAAATGTTGCCTACTTTACAACAATTATCCATTTGTTACCATGGAGATTTGCAAAGCAATCATTTGCATGATAGTTATTATCGGGCTAAATTAAGGCTTAATTAAAATATTTATGTCCTAGGAAATTGATGCTTAAGCAAGCTCCCACGGTAGGTCAAACAAAATTCAGCTCACTACGCTCAAAAGAAATTCACCAGGAGTTCAACGTGTTCAGCTATCAAGTGGCGCGTCAACTTTTGAACCAATTATTTTTCACATGAGAACTTTTATGGAAAGGTTTCATGGCTTAGCCGCCTGCAAATTTACAGAACTATCTGTTCTGGAGCTCATTCTGAGCTTGAACACAGAGCACTTGCGACACTTGTGCACGGAGACATGTGCAAGTTTTAAAATTGTGAGTTTGGTCAAATTGTCATCAATCACATGTATTGGCTGCCGATTGCTCAAAAGGGGGGAGCTATCTGCTGTGATTTGTATACAGAATTTAGTAATCGGGCCTGAAACAACTGAAGTGATCTTGTCAGCCGTCAGAAATAAATAAGCAAAAATCCATGAGCAGTTTCAATATATATTGACCAAGAAATGTATCAAATAATGTTATTGAGAATCGTGAGAGAACTGGGTACCGAATAATATTGTTCGTTAGATCTTCCAAGTAGGGCAGCTCCAGGTATCAATAGGCAAACTAGTCTGTGTGCGTTAACATTAATTGAACTGCAAACCTGGTGGTCACAATAGCTGGTATGATTGGATTCTATTATTCTGCCAACATACAATTATCTTGTTGAACATTGCACAGCACAGCACAGCAGCAATGCAGTATTTTGAAAGAAAGATTGGCCAGGTTTTCATGTTTTGACAGTCTTGATAAATATCCTAGGTACACAAAATTGCTGGAGAAACTCAGCGGGTGCAGCAGCATCTATGGAGCGAAGGAAATAGGCGACGTTTTGGGCCGAAACCCTGATAAATATCCTTGTACTTTCTCCCCTGGTCAAATGGACAAACTAACAATAGGTGCTGATTCCATTCAGAATTCAAGGGCACGCAGCTCACAGGTTACTGATGAAAAGATTCTGTGTGCCAGAATATATCAATGAAAAATGGTTGAGTGAAGAAACATATTAACATGGACATCCTTTCACCTTAAAACATTGACGCTGGACGCCCAGTGGCCGGCCCATCTCACTCTGAACTATTCTTCTGTAGTCTCCAGCAAGGTTCCAAAAAGGTCTAACGGGGAGCTTAGAGAATGGCACCTCATCTTCCAACTGCACTTTGGACTCAGAAATAAACCCGACTGCAGAGTGCTCGGTTTTTCAGTTTGTATCAGGACTAGCCGGTTCTGATCGAAGCTTATTCATCTGAAATATAGACTTCTTTTTTCTCTCTCCAGGGGTACGTTGTATCTTCTGCCCGATAAGAGAGAATTACTGGGATGTGTGATCCTTGATTATGTTGGCTGTTTTCCCAAGGCAGCATGAAGTGTACACGGAGTTGACGGAAGGCAGGCTGGTTTGTGTGATAGACTGGGCTGTGTACACAACTCTGCAATTTCTTGTGGTCTTGGGCGGAGCAGTTGCCAAACCAAGCCGTGAAGCATCTGGACAGGATACCTTCTACGCAGCATCTTGGTAAGACTGATTGGACTCACCAAATTTCCTTAGCCTTCTGAGGAAGTAGAATTGTTGGTGTATGTTCTTCATCATGGAGTCAATCATACAAATAGAAGAGGGAGTGTAGAGTTCCTCCCATTTTTATGCTCCTGATATCAATTCCAAATATTCCTTTCATAATCCCACCACTTGGTCCCCGTGTCTGAGTTTCCTGATGATTTGGAGAACACAATCCTGCCTTTAAAAACTATTGTGCATCTTTAATTTGAGAAACCAAGATGAATATATAAGATAAGTGGGATGCCACAGGCGAGGAGCTGTCAGGATGTGGATATAAGTGAGCAGGAAGAAAGATTAACTTTTATAAATCGATGAATTAAATATTGGTGACAAACCTCCTCCAGTTAGGCAGCAAAGAGTACTTCTGCCATCTTGCGTACAGGTTCTGAACTACAACTAAATGTATTTCCCCAAAGTAATATATTTTCTGGAGATTGGAGCAGCACCTGTAATCTAGACTAGAGTGTGACTTGGCGTTTCAGTGGACCAGGTAACAGGAAGTTGCACTTAAGGAATTCACAAATCACCACTGAAAATGTAATAGGTAGAGTAAGACAGGCAATGTTTCGAGTCAGGACCTTTCTATAGATTCTACCTCCATTCGACAGATGAAAGGAGAAGAAATGTCTGTGGGGTGGGGAAGCTGGGTACATGCGTACACATATATATATGTGATATATATATATATATATATATATATATTTTTATTTATAAGTCATATATATATATATATATATATATATATATATAATGGGAGTGGGAGATTGCATATATGTGTGGGTGTGTATATATATATATATATATATATATATATATACGTATATATATATATATATATATATATATATATATATATATATATATATATGGTGTATACATATATATATATAGGGTATATATATATATATAGGGTGTATATATATATATATATACACACCCACACATACACATATACACATATATATACACACATATATATATATATATATATATATATATATATATATATATATAAATATATATATAAATATATACATACAGATATATATATATATATATATATATATATATATATCACACATCACAAAGAGCAGAGGTCCCAGCCTCCTCGGGTGATAATCCTGAGACATTGTCACCTGAGGTGGGGACATTCAGCTGCTGCTGCTGCTCCGGGCTGAAGGGGGCGCCGGCGGTGGAGGACCGTTGGGTCAGGCCGGGTTGAGCCGGGCCGGGAGGCAGCGTGGAGCGATGGCGGGCGCCGAGTCTCAGCAGCGCCGGCTACAGCGGGCGGTCGACACCATGGTGCAGGGCCTGGAGAAGGAGCAGATCCGCAAGATGCAGGTGCGGGGCCGGGGTGGGGTGGGGTGGGGTGACCGTGGGGCCGCGCTCGATGGCGGCGGGCTCAAGGTGAAAGGGACAGAGGGCAAAGGGCAGCGCGGGCACCCTTAGATGTCCTCTGTCATAGGTGGGGTGGGAGGGGATGGGCATGCTGTCTCCCATGGGTGGGGTAGGGATCTCCCATGGGTGTAGGGATCTCCCATGGGTGGGGTAGGGATCTCACTTGGGTGGGGTGATCTCTCCCATGGGTGTAGTAGGTGCCCCTTTACATGGGTGGGGTAGGTGGGGTGATCTCTCCCATGGGTGGGGGCTCCCCTGTTTTAAATCTATATTTTAACAGCTGCATTCCTTACTCTAACTATGCGCTTCTTCACACAACGTTATTCCCTTTAACCTGTATCTGTACACTGTAGATGGCTTGATTGTAACCATGTATAGTTTTGTTTAGTTTAGAGATACAACGTGGAAACAGGCCCTTCGGCCCACCGAGTCCGCACCGACCAGTGATCCCCGCACACTAACACTACCCTACGCACACTAGGGACAATTTTTTACCTTTATACCAAGCCAATTAACCTACAAACTATGTCTTTGGAGTGTGTGAGGAAACCGAAGATCTCTGCGAAAACTCATGTAGGTCACAGGGAGAAGGTACAAACTCCGTACAGACAGCACCTGTAGTCGGGATCAAACCTGGGTCTCTGGCATTGTAAGGCAGTAGCTCTCCCAACACGCTGACGGGATAGCATGCAACAACCTTGGTACAAGTGACAATAATAAACCAAACAGATGAGATGTACCTTGAGGTACATGTGCGGTGTGGGGAATAAGTGAATGATATCACTGTGTGTTTGCTTTGCCTCCACAGGGAAGAATGTTTCGGTGCAGTGCTGACTGCTGCGACAATGGCAACTCGTCCATGGAAGAGGTTCATCATTGTATCGAGCGGTGCCACACCCCTCTCGCCAAGGCACAGGCTGCGGTCACCGGAGAGCTGGAGAGGTTCCAGGTAAGGACAAGACACTGCCGGCCACACGGATTTCTTAGATCACTCGGGAAGTTGTACTGCACTGTAACGTCAGTGGGAGGAGAGGTTTGGCGAATTGAATTTGATGAAATAAACTGCTTTGGATTTGGGGAGAGATGGGCAGTGTAAAAGGGAAGGATTTGTGGGATCACGATCGCATGTGGATTGGGCTGGGAAAAATCATAGACCATAAGATGCAGGAGCAGAATGAGGCCATTCGGCCCATCGCGTCTGCTTCGCCATTCGATCATGGCTGATCAATTTTTCCCTCTTAACCCCATTCTCCTGCCAAAGGGAATAGGCACCTCATTCAATCGGCAGCATATGGCACGGATTCACTGCCTGAGGAATTCTGCTCTCTCTTCCTCTCCACTCTTCTCACCCCCGTCTCCTAATCGATGGGGTTGGCTGAGGTAAATAAGGAAAAGGGGGTTTCCCTACATTAGAGCAAAGGGGACTTGACCGAGGGTGTTGAACATTATGATTGAATGAGGTGGGTTCGATAGAAAGAGTTTGATACTATGATTGGGGGTATCCAGGGCGAGGAGACCAAGATAATGCTTAGGTAAACAACTTTGACACCAGAGTGAGATACCAGACTGGAGAAAATGGATAGGTGATATTTTGCGTCGGGTCCCTTCAGACATCTGAAGAAGGGTACCGACCCAGGACGTCACATCCATTTTCTACAGAGATGCTGCCTGACCCGCGTAGTTACTCCAACGTTTTGTGTCTGTCTATACATAAGAGTGATTCTTTCTCAACACTGAACACCCGTTCTCGAGTTGGCAACGGAGGGGAAAGTATTTCCGACTGACTAGTTGCTCTCTTCTTACAGAACCGTCTGCAGAGGTGCATGATGGACTGCAACGACAGGGCAAAGGATGCCTTTGATTCAGGAGCGAAAGAGCAGGACGTCAAGCAGAAGGCAGAATTCTGTGTCACTAAATGTGTGGATGATCATTCAGTGTTGATCCCAAGCATGACCAAGGGTCTGAAGGATTCGTTAAGATCGATAGCAAAGTAAAGCCATGCCTTGCCCCTGAAGCATAATTTTCGGTTAAGGAGCAGTTGCTGCACCGAAGCAGGACCGTCGCAATGAACCAAATATTCCAGTGCAGCCCACTCAAGTGACTAGAGACTACAGCTCACACACAGCTGTGGACCCTAGGCTTCAGAGCAAAGGCAGGGTGGCCTCAGCTGCTGCTGCAGGCCGGTGGCAAAGATGAACAGTTGTCCAGGAACAGGAAGCACAGCTAGGGTGGGGTTACGACCTCTCGGCAGAGTCCGCACTACATTTCACAACGCACATGCTGTACAGTGAAAATCATTCTGGGGCGGTAGACTAAAATTTAATTGCTATAATTTCATCTAGACACTGACTCTTGCTGAGGTAGCACAGTCACGTACTAGACTATCCACTGAGTTACTCCAGCTTTTTGTGTCTATGTTCTGTTACCAATGCCTGGTCACTTTGTCACCTAATGTTGGGTGGTGAGCAGAATCTGCAGCCTGAGATACTTCCCTCTTTCCCATGTCCCCTTTCCTATTTTCCCATCCGCTGCCTGCTTTTTCCTCTACCTTTTCACCCTCCACTAGCAGAATTGGCTGATTCCTCTCTCTCTCTTTCTTCCTCTCCACTCTTCTCACCCCCTGTCTCCAAATCGATGGGGCTGGCTAAGAGTGACTAGTTGCTCCAAAGTCAATCTGTGTGCTGCTGTGCCCCTGCAGTCTCTGTCGCCACCCATGAGGGTAAGGGTGGGAGCAGACTCGTGAAGCAGATGATATTTTCACTGTCACCCTGTTAATTTGTGCTGTGGCTTTGATGATCATAATGTTATTCAATAACTTTTTTTGCTGTTGTAAATGTGCCTGTGACATTTTTCATCTGTTAACTAAACCAGTCTAGTTTGCAAATGGCAGTACATATTGAAATTGTTTTGTCACCATCTTTGCTTTATAGAGTATAAGTGAAAGCTGCCACAGCATTTTGCGTTCTGTAAAGACCCTGAACCAGGTTGAAGTTAAAGGTTGTAGCAAGGGTGCATTAAGTAGAGAGATCAACAACCTTAAACTCAGCTGCATTGTGGAAATATAAAGACTACTGATCTCTACCATCAAGAGAAGTTACTTCCAGAATCGCCTAGGTCAGAGAGTGACCCCACCAAAGTCATTGCCTCAGTATGATATGTGACTGAACACAAACTTGGCACTGCACCTGCCCCCCTAACAGGGCAAGGATGTTAGCTAAAGGTTAACAATAATGGAGTCAGACAAGAAAATATACTTATAATACAATAGAGAATGCTGGAAAAACTTGGCAAGTCATGCAGGCATCTGTGGAGGGAGAAGCAAAGTTAATTTTCAATGTAGCTTTAGGAATTTGTGTAATAGCCTGGACAAACGTATCAGCTGCATTTACAAAAAATTAACAAAAGAACTTGACAGCAGTTCTGATAACTATGAACAGTGCTTTTCATAAATAACTGACGTTAATAAAGTGGCGTTAAATGCACAATAACCTATGCCTCTCAGGCACACATCAGTTATTTCCTGAGCGGAGTGTACACAGGAAGTGTGGTAAATACAAGGCCTGATTGAAGAATGTCATGTAAATGCTGCCACACCAATAATATGTGTGGTATAAGGTATTGTACACTATAGTAGACAGGAAATGGCACTGCATTTTACAAGATATTAATAAACGCCTCTCTCTGTCGTGTTCTTGGACCAGTCCTTCCCCCAGCCTGAGCTGCACAGTTTGTCTCCAGCAGTCGCACCAGCAGATTCTGCTTGCACCCAATGTTCTTTGATTCGTCCATTCACTGTTTCCTTTTTGGCTCAAACCTATTTCAATGAAGGTTAATGAGGAGCAGACTGGTAAGAGGTAGCAGGAAAGATGCCAAGCATCGAGCAGTATTACAGGAGTGTCTTCCCTTTTTCCTGTGCCTTGAAGCATCATCGCAGCTAGAGCTGCAGATGGGTGTGGGGTGGAGACACTCGAGGTTTAGAATTCCCCCTCCCAAGATTTCTATCCCAGGATTATTATTTATCCATGCAGTAAAACTCGGATAATCTTGTGTGTTTATAACTCTGGTGTTGGATTGGCAGATTCTCAGGAATACCAAATGTTTAAGAAGGAACTGCAGACGCTGGAAAATCGAAGGTAGACAAAAATGCTGGAGAAACTCAGCGGGTGAGGCAGCATCTATGGAGTGAAGGAAGGCCACATTTCGGGTCGAGACCCTTCTTCAGACTGATGGTCTCGGCACGAAACGTCGCCTATTTCCTTCGCTCCATAGATGCTGCCTCACCCACTGAGTTTCTCCAGCATTTTTGTCGACCTCAGAAATATTAATGTTATTTCTATTAATAATCCAACACAAAAAGTTCTAGGTCGTAATGTGTTGAGAGGGAGTGCAGCCAATTCACCTACAGAGTAAAGTGTTAAACCAAGGTGACTTCCAACTGAAGACTTCCAATTGATTGGTATGGATGTCGGGGGTAATGAAGAGAAGGCAGGAGAATGGGGTTGAAAGGGAAAGATAGATCAGCCATGATTGAATGGCGGGGTAGACGATGGGCCGAATGGCCTGATTCTGCTCCTATAACCTATTAAGATGAGTTCCGAACCGAAACGTCACCCATCCTTTTTCTCCAGAGATGCTGCCTGACCTGCTGAGTTACTCTAGCACTTTATGTCTATCTTCCAACTATTTGGTTCATGCATTATCTGAGTTTTACTGTAACTTGCCTCAAATTGAAGTTCTGTTGTTGAATCTCAGTAAGAATGTTTTGAATATTTCCCACATGTAGGCACAGCGTGACTGGATAAAATGTAAGTGCTCTGATAGTGTCATTGATTGATTGAACTGTTGGATCTGCTGCTGTCCAAACCTCAGTCTTTGGTTTGCTGTTCTACCCCACCACCCAAAATAAAAGCACCAATTGGACATTTAGGATGGAGGAGTTCATTTTAGAATCTGCTGTGCTATTCTGAAAGAATTATGATCCTTCTACAATTTATATCTTGAATCATGGAAAAGCTAAATCAGTTGTTAATTTTGCTTTGCTCAAGGGCTGTTGTATGAGTGGGTGTGGTGGTCCTAACTTGGGTGACAGCACTGCCTGTTGCCACCGTTGAACCACATTATGTCTGGTCCTACCACCTCTAAACAAGCCTCTCGGTGGTTACAGGCCAGTTTAATAAACCATGCAAAATACAAAGTGCTGTGGGTCAGGCAGCATCTGTGGATGGAATGGGTAGGTCAGAATTATTTTCAGACTTTTACAGATCAGCATGAAGAAGGGTCCTGACCCAAACATTAATCTGTCCATTCCCTGCACATATGCTGCCTGACCTGCAGAATTCCTCCAGCAGTTTGATTGTTTTTGCTCAAGGTTCCAGCATTGGAGTCTTTTGTGTCTCCATTTAAAAACGACATTGCTTTTGACTGAATTTATGTGATAAGAAAGTAAACTTGAGAGATGTACTGTGAAACCTTCATGCAGCTTTTTGTTCTGTTTAGAGTTGATTTAACTGTGAAGTTTCCTGAACAGGTGTGTGTATAATATCAAATTAAAGAAATTTAACAATCCTCTGATGTTTGTTTCATGTGCCCATACCCCATATCTTTAAGTTGGATTTAAAAATGTAATTTGAAAGTTTACAGGTGAGAAAATCACATATTAGATATGTGCATTTATGAATATTTTGTGCATATATCTAATATGTGCATTTCTCACCTGTAAATTTTCACATTTCTCATCTGTAAACGTTCACATATATGCACATATGCATATTTTGTGCATATACCCTGCACAGAAGGTCCTGTATATTTCAGAAGGTATATTCACTGCATTTATTTGAGAGCATGTGTGGACCTCAAATAGAACCATAAGAGAGAATGGGAATGCCATGAAATCAGGCATAATTGAAAATACTTCCAGCCTTTTTGATACAAAACACCAAGGAGATGGACTGCATAGAAGACATGTGACAAGCCTGTGATGGACTTCACCACTTGTTGATGGACAAGAGCACAGCAGCTTCCATACCCGGCTAAGGTATATCCTATCCAAGTTACTATTTGTGCTTGCAGAAGTTTGAGAGAATCCTCGTGACCATGCTGGATTTTCTCAGATGCCTAAGAAAGTAAATAGGCTGGTGCAGTTAAACTAAAGAGGAGGCAGACACAAAAAAGGAGTAACTCAGTGAGACAGGTAGCATCGCTGGAGAAAAGGAATAGGTGATGTTTCGGGTCAAGACCCTTCTTCAGAATGAGAGTCGGGGGAAAGAGGAACAAGAGTTATAGACGGACTGTACAGGAGAAATTAATGGAAAATATGCAAAATGCCTTAAGAGTAGGGAGTGGATGAAACGTGCAATAACAAGTAGTATGAATGGGTGATCGATGGTCAGCATGGACTTGGTGGGCCAAAGGGCTAGTTTCCACGCTGTATCTTTCAATCAATAATACAAACTCTCCACCCCTAGCCTATATCTCAACCTCAAACACATTTGCCTTAGAACTTCACCCAGTTCAGTGAAAGTTGTTAGAGGCCAACATAAATTCTGTTTGTCTCTCCATAAGGATGATGATATTTCATGCATCTTCAGCTGTTATTTCTGATTTCCAGCATCTGCAGATTGTTTTAACTTTTAAACTTTGAGTTACCTGATGCTCACAACAGCGGTTCAAAGTTAAGACTCTTTTTTAACATGTTTTTAAAATTTGGACTTGAAGGGTACAAGGGACCGCCTAAAACGTGGGGACTCTTGTGTGCATACTCAGTGTGGTCTATCTTACTATCTCTCATACTAAGTATACATGTGCCAATATATATTAGGATTGCCATTGAACTGTACACTTTCAAGAGAGACCTGGATAGAGCTCTTAAAGATAGCGGAGTCAATGGATATGGGGAGAAGGCAGGAACGGGATACTGATTGTGGATGATCATTGAATGGCAGTGCTGGCTCGAAGGGCCGAATGGTCTACTCCTGTACATATTGTCTATTGTATGCAAAAGAGGGATTTCACTGTACACGTGACAATAAAGTACCATTGAACCAAGTGTACCCAACTCGCCCCGTTGCACACACAAGCCCAGCTTTTGTGAACATTAATTACACTTTGGGACCGATTCGTGTGAAAACCCTTGAACGCCAAACTCAACCGGAGCCACCCAAGGGGCCATCAGTAATTGCAACTTAAAGGAGGGGGTGGGGGAAACCTGTTATTATCGTTAAAATATATTCAGTTGAATGTGAATTGCTGCCAGTTTGTTTTAAGTTGAGCTGTTTGGGGTTGAACACGTGCATTAGAGGGGGGATGAAGTTCCATTCTGGAGAACTGTGTATATTTTAACGCCGTGTGTCAGAAATGCGTCGCTCGTTGCATGTCGATGTGAGTTGGTCTCTTCCGGCCGCAGGCTCGAATGTGCAGTTGCGCTGAGCTGAGAGCACTCGTGCAAACCGCGCAGTCAGGACCCGGAGATGATATTTTTCTGTCACCTCCAAGTGGATATCTGCTTGAGATTCACGACTATGTTTTGTTGATGTATTTATCTCCAAACATGTCTGGTTTCAGCTGGGTTTGTTGAAAATTCAGAAGTGGACGCAGCCATGGAGTTGATGTACCTGCCAGAGATGTTTCGCTCAAGTTGCCTCGGTTGTTGCTGAAATCTCTCCAGGTCTCCGTCTCGGTTCGATCTTCCACCGGGGCGGATCTGGGGCGACCTCGAGGTCCAAATGGCTTTCTTCAGTTTCATGAAACGTTTCAAGTTGGGTCCAGAAAAAAAGAAGGTGAAACAGTTTGAAAACTTGAGGAGAGGAGTGGACCCCGAGGACGTGTGGAAGATAGTCGGGGAGCTGGGGGATGGAGCCTTTGGCAAAGTGTTCAAGGTAAGAAGGCAGAACAAGCGCCACACTTGCGCTTGAAGATAATGGAGTCCAAACCACATCCTCAGCATCACGGCGGCATTGTCAATGAGCGGGTGTATGTGTGGGTGAGTGAGTGGCTGCTTTAAAATAGTTCCATTGGCGAAAAATAGTGTTGGGCTGAAAAAAATACTCCTATCTGCTGAATGGCTAGTTAATTTAATGGAAGGTCTAGGAGACTCAGGAAGCCATGTACATTGAAGATGGGCACAAAAACCTGGTGTAACTCAGCGAGTCAGGCAGCATCTCTGAAGAACAGGCATAGGTAACGTTTCGGGTCGAGACCCTTCTTCAGACTTTGTGCTTGACTTCTTCGGCCATGTACCTTGTTCATTAAATGTCTGGGGCAAGCGTACATAGTGGTCACAGCAGGAGTCAGCCATCAGTCAGTCCCCTGAGACTGATGCCCAGAGAGGTTTCTCTACTTCTGGTCCTCTCTTCACTCCCAGCTCCCTTCAACTTCCCATCGATCTTGGTTTGAATCTGCTCAAGGACTGCCTCCAGGTGGTGAACTCCAAAGAGTTACATCTCTCTGGATTGCAAAATAATTCTTCATCTTAGTCCAACATGGGCAATCCTTCACTGTGAGAAAATGGCTTCTATTTCTAAACTCACCAGACAGAGATGTCCTAGAACATCCTTTGTTCTCTGATCTTCGGACAATCTTCTATCAAGGCAAATTTATTATGTATAATATATAGACACAAAATGTTAGAGTAACTCAGCGGGACGGGCAGCATCTCTGGAGAGAAGGAATGGGTGATGTTTCAGTCTGAAGAAGGGTTTTGGCCCGAAACGTTGCCTATTTCCTTCGCTCCATAGATGCTGCTGCACCCGCTGAGTTTCTCCAGCATTTTTGTGAACCCTCTTTCTCTGTTCCTCCTCAGTCCTCCAACTAGCTTTACTGTCCTCCTGATTAATTTTACGGATTGTATGCCTCGTTGTCACCTTCCTCATTGAACCTGGTGTTCTGAAGAAGGGTTTTGATCTGAAAAGTCACCTATTCCTTTCTCCAGAGATGCTGTCTGACTCACTGAGTCGGCCCAAAACATTGCCTGTCTATTCCCTCCACAGATCCCCTAAGTTTCTCCAGCAATTTGTTTGCTCTGGATCCTACTATCTGCAATATCTTGTGTCTCTGTGTAAACGTACAGTTTATCCAGTGGAATTTATTGCAAATGCCAAATGAGCAAGCAGCAGAGAAACGCTTTATCTCTGAATAGTTAACTAAGAATTCAGTCAGATGTTTGTCAGAAAGAATAAAACCACAGCCACTTCCGAGTTTCAGCAGTTCTATCAAAGTCGCCCTGCTCAACTCACGACACTTCTTACTGGCACATTATGTAGGGTTCTCATATTGTGCTCAGACACTAAATCTGAGTAAGCTGCGTGCCAAATAGTCTCTTACTCCCTGTTTGCACCTTCTCCCCATTAGGCATTAATACCGACACTCGCTCGAGTTACCTTAATTTAAGATTGCCCTATTGAGAGTGTGCCAACTTACACTCAATTCTTAAAGCTCACTGACCTAGTTGCAGTTAGTTTTGGGAGTGGGTTAAGAATCAGAATCAAAATATGCTAAAAATAAACATAGCTTTAAAATGTCATTGGAACTAACAGGAAAAGTCTCTTCTTTCACCTCTCGACACCTACTCACATTAACAAACAAAGCAAAAGTAACACTTGGTTGCCTCTGTGTAGGAAAGGGTTAATGCCAGATTCTGACTTTTGTTCAATTGTTAATTGTTGTACTTCATTTATGATTGCTTTTTAGCTAACTATTGTACACAGAAGGTGCTGCAGGTAGCATTGTTGAACTGGATGTGGACAGCCAATACTAAGCTGCATAGTTTGCCTCAGTCACAAAGAGCCCACGTTTATGTCACTCACTTATAGAAAAGATGTTGTTAAGCTGGAAAGGGTGCAGAGTTAATTTACGAGTATTTTACCACAATTTGAGGGCCTGAGCTGTAAGGAATGGTTGAACAGACTAGGATTTTATTCCTAGGAGTGCAGGAGGCTGAGGGGTGATCTTATGAAAGTGCCCGTGTTGAGTGGGGTCAATCAACTGGAAAATGTTGAAATGGTGAAGGGCATCAAGAAGTATTGTGGATGAAGGTAGGAGGAAACTAGGCAAGGAAAGAGAGGCAAAGTGGGATTCAAAGGAGTTATTTGGGATAGGAAGAGTGAACCAATCGAGTACCTAGACAAAGGGTCTCGACCCAAAACTATTCCTGCTCTCCAGAGATGCTGCCCGTCCTCCTGAGTTACTCCAGCGTTTTGTGTCTATCTTCGAGAACCTGGACAATCCTGTTTGTGGATCACTGGAACAAAGTAGAAGTAGGCTGTGCAGATTTGGGGTGAGTAGGGTGGGTGGCTGTGGAGGGATGATCTTCAAAGGAAATTAGATCAGTGACTGAGTGGGAGTCAATGGCCTGGCGTTCTGTGGTGGCATCATGGCCCAGGGGAAGTAATGAGGTTTCATGTTCTGCATCTGTAAAGTAGAGGTCAATTTGCCAAACCACAACAGCATCAGCCTTGTCAACAGGTTCAACGGCAATGTCAGGTATGTGCGGTGGGCGTTAAGTTAGAGTGTGGAAGGGCAGTTGAAACGGTAAGCAATAAGCATGGCAACTAAGTGCTGATGTGGAGACATCGAGGAAGATATGATTTTCTGGCCTAGTGTCAATTGAGGCAGTATTTGAAGCTACATGGAATTGTGATTTGCATGGTGACCCCCTTGTCCACATCTGTGTGATTCATTCCAAGCTCAGAGCGGTAGAGAGTGAACACTCTCAGCCACCACTTCAGAGTGGTGGTTCGAGGGCTGCTCAGTGGTGCAGCGGTAGAGTTGCTGCCTTACAGGACTGGCGGCACCAGAGACCCGGGTTCAATCCCGACTACGGTGCTGTCTGTACAGAGTTTGTCCATTCTCCCCATGACATGCATGGGTTTTCTCTAAGATCTTTGGCTGTATCTCTAAACTAAACACCTTCCTCCCACACACCTGCGGGAAGGGCAACACCAGAAGCAGAGGCTGACTGCAGCCTGTTGTTCACAACACAACAGGTGTAGCTTCTGTGCTGGGACAAGGTCAGTTCCCCGCTCTCCTGGTCTGCCAACATTTTAGAGAAGATTCCTCTATTACTCAATATGCAAACTAAATTACACTGTTAGGTTCTACCAATGAAAAAAAACCCCATAGATTTGATCTCAATTTCATCAACATATATTTTTTAAAACCTTTTTATTTATATGAGCCTAAAAAAATATCGTCGTAATAAATCAAGAATGGAGAAAGCAAATTCTGTTATTTCTGTTAAAAAGGTGGATAGGGAAGGTTTAGAGGGATATCGGCCAAGCTCAGCCTAATGGGACTAGTTTAGATGTCTCATCTTGCTTTTAATTGGGTTGTAAACGAGCAATGGAGGAGGTTGGAGGAAGTGCAGGTGAATCTCTTTCTCGCCTGGATGGGCAGATTAGGTCCCTGGATGGAGGTGAGGGGAGGGGGAAGGGGAGAGGGTGGGGGGGGGGGGGGGGTTGGGATGGGTGATGAGGGATGAGTGAACCTCTAAGGAAATCTGGAGAGAGTGGAGAAGACTGGACTGGTGGTGGAATCACATTGTAGCTGGTGGAAATGTTGAATAATGATGTGTTAGTTTGTGAGGTTATCCAGCATATTCACAATAATGACTTGGTACTGTGTGGCTGAAACTGATGTTTCTTATATTTTATGTTCTGCTTCAAAGGCACTGAATAAGGCGACTGGGAATGTTGCAGCTGCCAAGGTGATAAGCTCCTTGAATGAGGATGAGTTGGAAGATTACATGGTGGAAATTAGCATCCTGGGCTCCTGTGATCACCCCAACATTGTCAAGCTGCTCGATGCTTTCTACTATGACAACAGCCTTTGGGTGAGTTACAAATGGAAGAGAGAGCTACTAAGCTACTGGTGCTTCAGCTTCCTAAAGTAGATAAGCACCAGCTTTTACAGTATCAGAAATACTCCAGCAATAACACTGAGATCTGCCAATTCATAGTTTTGTTTCACTTTCAAGATTTAATTTGGTGCACTTACCAGTGACTACAACAAACCATTATGGGTGAAAGACAGATATATTAGCAGCAAAACAGGGCAGGCTTTTAACTATGTTGCATCCAATACAAGGAAGCAACGCTTAATAAAGAAGCCAATCACACTCTGTTCCATGAAACTTCAGAAGTTCACATTCTGTGACAGCAACTCAGGCTGCTCTTCCCTCAACTAGGATGGTTTTAATATGCAGGTTCTTAGTTTAGTTTAGTTTAAAGATACAGTGTGGAAACAAGCCCTAGTCCATGCTGACCACCAATCACTCATACACTAGTTCTATCTTACACACAAGGCACATTTTACAGAAGCTAGTTTACTTACAAACCTGCAAGTCTTTGGAATGTGGGAGGAATCCGGAACACCCGGAGTAAACCCACGCAGTCACAAGGAGAATGTACGGACAGCACCCGTAGGATTGAACCCGGGTCTCCTGCGCTGGTGATCTTATAGAGGTGTATAAGATCTTATAGAGGTCTCTAAGATCATGAGAGGAATAGATAAGGTAAATGTTCAGAGTATTTTGCCCAGAGTAAGGGAATCAAGAATCAGAGCACATAGGTTTAAAGTGAGCGGGGAAAGATTTAATAGGAACCTGAGGGACAATTTTTGTTTTTCACTATGGATGGTAGGCATATGGAATCAGCCGTCAGAGGAGGTAGTTGAGACGGGTACTATCACAATGTTTAAAAAACATTTGGGCAGGTATGTGGATAGGATAGGTTTAGAAGGATATGGCCCAAATGGAGGTGTGGGACTAGTGTAGATGGGGCATGTTAGTTGGCATGGGCAAGTTGGGATGAAGGGCCTGTACCCATACTGTATGACTCTGGCTCTACTGAGAGTTAGACTCAATAGGCCACATCTGACAATTCATTCTGCTGTTAGTCTCCCCATAGAGCGCAGTCTTGTGAGGACACCACAGTATATTGCTGAGAAATTACCCATTGGATTCTGTGCCAGGTTGAGTTTAGTTAACTATAGAGATGCAGTGTGGAAATAAGCCATTTGACTCATTGAGTCTGCACCAACCAGCGATCCCCACACACTAATCCTATCCTACACACACTAGTGACTATTAACATTTATTCCAAGCCAATTAGCCTACAAATCTGTACATCTTTGGAGTGTAGGAGGAAACCAGAGCACCTGGGGAACATTCACGCAGGTCACGGGGAGAACATACAAACTCCATATAGACAGCACCCGTTGTGAGGATCGAACCCGGATCTCTGGCGCTGTAAGGCAGCACCTCTACCACTGCGCCACTGTACTGCCCAAAAATATCAAAGGTATTTAATATTCAATTATAGGTTCTACAGGTGGAGAGACCCAACTCTGGCTTTGAAGGTTTTCCAATGGTTGTCCAGGGTGCGTTAGTGGACATGACCTCCTCACTGTGCTGTTAGAGACCAAGCTGAGAGATGCTTTTAGACTAGCAAATGCTCTTAGACCCAGCAAAGTAGACCATCCATATGCACACAACCAGGTGTGTGGTGACCATGAACAACAATACCAATTGGGGACAGAACTATCGGGGTCTGGTCCAACACCTCATTTCCATGCATGCGACATTTATTTCAGCCTTTAAAATAGGCAGTGAGCTCCACATGCTTCCCAAGCTCTGCATTGTAATGTAAATCTGAGCAATGTGATACACCCCAATCTCCTAATCCCACTCTTTCACGTTGCAGATTCTAACTGAGTTCTGCGCTGGGGGTGCCGTAGATGCGATAATGTTGGGTGAGTAAAGTTAGAAATGAAATCTAATTATCTTGCCGCCCACCTCCCCCCCCCCCCCCCCCCCCCCCCCAACATCCAGTTAATGCCTTCTAATCCTAAACGTGGCGGATTCCTGGAAAGAGTTCCATGGGCTCTGTATATTGAATAAAGCACCAGCAACATTGATATGCTCTGTTATAGGATTGGCAGTTCCACTGTGTGGTCATGTCACCATTTAGGGATGCTCACAGCATAAACTGGGCATGGTCTCAGATGGACACAAAATTCTGCAATAACTCAGCAGGACAGACAGCACCTCTGGAGAGATGGAATAGGTGGCGTTTTGGGTCGAGACCCTTCTTCAGACAGAGTCAGGGGAGAGGGGAAATAAAGATATGGTAGGGTACCATAAACCTTTAACTTTGGAAGGGATACCAGTTGCATGGCAGTAAACAACATCAGAAGTCGGTTGTAAGGATGTAACACTGCTACTCTGATCTGGCCTAAATTTAGAGAGGAAGATTCCAATGAGTGGCAGGCGTTCATTTATGTTGAAATATTAATGGCCACTATTGGTCTCACCTTGGTTTGGTTCGGTGCAGAGTTGGAGAGAGGACTGACAGAGCCACAGATTCGTGTTATCTGCAGGCAGATGCTTGAAGCACTCGACTATCTCCACAACAACCAGATCATACACCGCGACCTGAAAGCCGGTAATGTGCTTCTGACTCTGGAGGGAGACATTAAACTAGGTAAGAAAAATTGGTTCTATTTCCCCATTAAACTAAGTGCCTGTTTAATAATGTCTGACCTTGATAGACCCAGAATGTGGTTAACTTAAAACACAGTGAAGGAAAGAGTTAGTTGCCTTCAGTTAGTAACCTTTGCTAACCAGTGGCACAATGGTGCAGCATTTAAATTGCTGTGTTACTGCATCAGAAACCTGGGTTCGATTCTGACTTTGGATGCTGTCTGCATGGAGTTTGTAAGTTCTCTCTGTGACCACTTGGGTTTCCTCCAGGTGCTCCGGTTTCCTCCCACATTCCAAAGATGTGAATGTTTGTAGGTTCCCCTGGTGTGTCGGATAGAACTAGTGCACAATTGATTGCTGGTTGGCATGGCCTCGGTGGGCCAAAGGGTCTGTTTCCACGATATATCTCTAAACTTAAATGCTAACTACGCTGAAAATTAGGTTTGAATTATCGTTATTTCCTTCTCCTTCCCAGCTGATTTTGGAGTGTCGGCAAACAATTCCCAGACCAACCAACGGAGAACATCATTTATTGGGACACCTTATTGGTAGGTTCTATTCCTTTCTCCCCATTTCCCCCAAGTCGCTACCTCCCCATTGCTCCTGAAAATTTGGGATAACCATCAAGATTCCTGTGGCCTCTTTTCGAATATAAAACTAGGCACTGCTCACTGTTGTCAGCAGAGTCCCTGGATAGTGACCAAATGCTCAGATTTCAGATCTGCCTTCAACCAAGATAATTAGAGCCACCATGCTGACAGTAGTAGCCACAAAAAATCTGGAGTAACTCAGCGGGTCAGATAACATCTCCGGAGAAAAGGAATAAGTGACGTTTTGGGTTGAGACCCTTCTTCAGACCGAGAGTCAGGGATTAGGGAAAAGAGAGATATAGATGGTGGTGTAGCGAAATATAGAACAAATGAATGAAAGATTCAAAAGAATAATGATGATGAAGTAAACGGTTCATTGTTATCTGTGGGCTAGGTGTAAAGAAGTTATACAAACAATAAAACTTACCAGGACAACAATTAAATGAGTACAAGGACAAGATTTCACGGTACTATTTTGAAGAAGAATGTAGAAGTTCTTGAACAAATTCATCCCTCACGAACTTGAATGAAACAAATTGTCTGCCCCTTGACACTTGTTTATGAAATCTTGGTTTTTCAAATTAGCGTGTTTGCATTAAATGTTTGCATCACTCTGAGGGTGCTACATAATTGTAAACCTGTGCTGGTGCTAATTTTTATCTGGTCAGAAGTATTTACCTGATCTCTGATGAATCCGCCTCACATTAATGACCTTCAAACAAATTATTAATAGTGAAGGAAGTTTGAATCATACGTGCTCCAGGATTTTCCATGTCATGTGTCACTGGATAATTAAACTGCAGTATATCACTGCGTAAGCATTCACCATTCCTCTCTGAGGGAGTTTGGTTTATGTACATAACATTCACTGCTTCCTGCATCATAGTCATAGAGTTACAGAGCATTGAAACAGGCCCTTCGGCCCAACTTGCCCACACCGACCAACACGACCCATCTACACTAGTCCCACATTATGTATGTTTGGTTGTGGCTATCCTTGGTCTGAAATGGAGTTGCAATAACAAAGAATTCTGAGAGTTCTTCACTGAATAGAACTGATTCTTCACTGTTGCCAATGATGAACATAAGCAGTATATTACACTCACAATTTGTCTTTCTGTTGTTTAGGATGGCTCCTGAAGTGATCCTGTGTGAAACCACAAAAGATGCACCATACGATCACAAGGCTGATGTCTGGTCTCTGGGAATTACACTCCTGGAGCTGGCTGAGATGGAACCTCCTCACCATGAACTCAACCCAACGAGGGTTCTCCTCAAGATCACAAAAGCTCCACCTCCGACTCTGGCACTCCCCTCCCAATGGTAACTGGCAAACCCTTGCATCTTTTCTCACTGTAACAATTCCGAGCAGCAGTGGATTTAATACAATAAAACTATATTAATCCGTTATGTGACTATTTTGAAATTGTGATACTTTGGCATCTGGCTCAACAGGTGATGTTTGCCATCCGGCCTTTCAACTCAGCTGGCCCCAGTTCCCTGTCTCCCGCTGGGATCCCTTTAAACTTACCGAGTTCATTTGTGTTATATTAAAAAAATGTATCAGAATATTTATAAAAATAACATCCAATAATCCAGAAAACCTGCCACTGGCACCTTTGGAGCTACAAGCTTGCTGAATTATTAATTTTAATATAAAGTGATAGTGTTAAACTATATAGGGAGAGAAGGAATATATTTTCATCAGTGTAAAAGGGCAATATTGACTCGGCTTCTTACCAATTTCTCACTTTCTCACTTTCTAAAAATTAACTTCTCAACTATTCAATTTTCAGGTCGTTAAACTTTAAAGACTTCTTAAGAAAAGCTTTGAATAAAAATACAGATGTTCGATGGTGCGTGAAGCAGCTTCTGCAGGTGATCACTAGATTTTTGTTGTTCCCATGTTTTATCTTTGAGTTTGTTATTGATAGGGTTGAGTCACACAGTCACCTACTATTCCCCACATGTGTGTATGTCCACCACCCTGTACAGCTTGACTTTCTTCAGGCAAAATGTTCACCACTGATCACAGACCTGCTGGCTTCAGTTGACAGAATTTCAGTAAATTATTCACTCTTTCATTCACTTGCTTTCCCCCCATTTAATGCAGCAACTAACCAGGCATACCATTAGTGAAGCACTCTATTTTTTGCTCCATTTAAGTTGTTTTGTGAAGTAGATAAGGGGGAAGTTAATAATTTATGGTGACATTTGGCAGCTCAAAAATGGGAGCAAAATCCATACCAATATTTACATTCCGTGCAAACCTGCTCCCATTCTGTTAATGTGACCCTCTCTTCCTTTCTTTTTCATGTGGCTTCATCTTAAATAAATCAATGAAACAAGCATTACCTTTATATATGAAAACTCAATAACATCTTCTATTTTCCTTATATAGCCTCCTGCCAGTAAAGTACTTTTACTTGTGTATGACCTGATTGTATTCATGGATAGTATTGTCTGATGTGATTGTTATCATACAAACAGAAGCATTTCACTGCATCTGAGTACACGTGTCAATAATAACCCAATATTAATATTTGTAGTAAAATGTCATGAGGCCAGTACATACAGAGAGCACACTTGGAAATAGATGCAACATGAAACAGAGCAAAGACGGGATGTAAAATAAGAAGTTACAGAGGAAAAGCTGAAATATAAAACCATGGGCATAAATATGGACGTGCTCCTCTGGGATTAAAGAAAGCTATGAGATATTTCTCAGCACAAGTCATTGCACCCAATAATTGCTGTGAATCTGACACTGACAAAAGTCCCACATAGTGAATTACCCTGATCGTGTGGCTATCTGTGAAGGGCAAGCATCTAAAGGTTGTTACTTTCTCCATGATAGTCAAGGATTCTGTGGAGCAGTTGGATGGTTTCAGCTCCTTGGATCTTCTGTCCATTAAAACGTGTCTTTCTTTCAGCATCCATTTGTGGCTTCTGTTTCAAGCAACAAACCAATCAGAGAATTGATTGCCGAAGCCAAGGCAGAAGTAATGGAGGAGATTGAAGAAGGGAAGGATGAAGACCAGGAGGTACTATTCTTGAGTGTTCCTGGCTAAAGACAGCCACTTTCCCAGCTTGCAAATGGAATATTATATCTATTCTTGAGTGTTCCTGGCTAAAGACAGCCACTTTCCCCAGCTTGCAAATGGAATATTATATGTATCCTTATCTTCCTTTCCTGACTTTGTGTCTACAACCACAAGGCCATTCAGGAGACCAGACTCAAGTTCAACATGTTCCAAACTTGGATGCCAACAAGTGTCCAAGAGTGATTGGTGGCAGCTGCTTTCTATTTATCGTCCAACAGTAGGGAAGTGGTACCTTTCAATGTGACCCTTACGCTGTAACTATGGCAAAAGCCATCACAGATCTCTGGCCCCAAAATAGCCCAAAATCCAACCACTTTATCAGCTTCAATATACAGTTCTCATTAAACTACTACCAACACCATAAACTCAATTGTTCTTTTCTCTCTTCACAAAACAAAAACATAGAACGCTAAATTTAATCTTGAAGTCACCCAGTAGTTTTCTATTACATGGCACCCAGCCATGGGTTTGGGTAATGTTCCAGATGTTAATGGCTGTGTTGTGCATTTGCAGGAATGTGGTTCCTACTTCTTCAAGTGGTGTGCTGACTTTATTTTTCTGTCAGATCTCTACAGATGATCACGGTTCCAGTAATACGCTGAATGAGGAGGAGGAACAGTCAATCAAATTCACCAAGGCTTTGTTGGAGGAAGAGCCAAACGGTGTTGGACATGTTGGCCATGGTGTCACTGCAGACTTTAGCAGTGCAGAAGAAGATAAAAGCAAAGCTACTGAATCAACAGAGAACTCGGATGATAGCAAGGGAGTGGACGTAGTTGTGGATTGCAAAGCATTTAAACAACAGCAACTGACTGTGGTAGATGAGGGGATTTATTTAGAAACGCCAAATGCAAGATCTAACCTGGTGGTCAATGTTAATAGAGGTGAGGAAATCACAAAGAATGAGCTCCTGATACATTTGGAAGAGCCAACAGAGATACAACCAGAGGAAAATAATGGCAACATAAGTGAAAAAGAACAAAATAATGATCAACCAGAAACTATTACTGACAAATGTGAACCTATGGAGAACAAAGACCTGGAGACTGATGTGAAAGAGCAGGTACATTCCATGTGTGAAGACTGTAGTCCGACGATGCCCAGTGTCACACCAACAGATGAGATTAGGATAATCAATGAGAAGATAGGGTCAGAATCCACTGATGCATCAACTTTGAGTAAAGAGGGCCTGACAGAAACTGAAGTTGTGCCACCATTTGGAGAGGCTGGGATTGAAGTGCTCAGGACACTGGGCGACACATCAACTGGAAACACAGAATCAATTGCAAAGCTTGTAGAAATGGAAGATTCCACAATATTGGAACAAAATATTGTGCTTCCAGAGGAGAGCCCAGCAGAAGCAGAAACAGGTCAAACATTTGAAGAAACCAATGCTGAGTCAGCAGAGCAAGAAATTGCCGTCCATTCTCTGGTAGCCGTAAAGGTTGATGCATCTGTAGTGAAGGATCACAAGACTTGTGATATGAAATGTGAGACTTCTTCTGACGTGGAAGTAATGGATACTTCCAAGCTGTGCACAGAAAATAAGCAGGATCTTCAGAAAAATAAGACAATTTCTCAATCTTTTTCAACTATTGATTATCCTGTTAATAATGGTGCTGTACAGATACCAGAAAATATAATAAAGGTCGATGAAAACTCAAGGTTATCACTATCCAGGAGCACAGAGTTAGAGTCAAAGGAAATAGCATACAACTTTGTGATTTTAAATGGCGAGTCAACAAACCAGTCAGAAAGGCTGAATGGCGAACCTGCTTGTGAGAGCCCATTTTCTGTAAATTCAATGCAGTGCGGAGAGTCAGAAAACCACTTGATAACATTTCCAGAAATGAATAAAACAAAGCCATTAACAGAGAGAACAGAGGTTCTACACACTAATAAAGAAAGCCGCAAGACTGAAGAACATAAGCAAAAATTAGAACGTGAAGAATCTGTAGCACCACACACTGCTGGAAATACAACTAACACTACTCAAGCAGTCGGCAAGGACAACACACTGCTGAAAGTTACCTGTCTAGTAGAAGAAAAGGAAATAAATGATACTGTTGCCATAGCAATCTGTGTTGTTAATGAACTGATCGACCTGATAGTAGCAGATGAAAGGGGTTGTGAGGTCAGTAACGCTACAGATCACAAGCTAGATGTCACACTACCCCAACCGCAGGGAGATAGTTCTTTCACCAGAGAAGGTTCTGCTCAATTTGCAGATGGACGTGACACCTCTGAAAAGCTGAAACCTCCAGGTGAACTTTTAGAGAAATGCTTTGCAAATGGTGACATTGGGAAGAAGAAGGAAGAACCATGTGAAAACCAGAGAGGACAGGAGGTGCACAGCCAGAAAGAACAGATGGACGGCAATCATGTGTCAGGAACATCTGTTCAAGATGCTGCTGGTGACCAGGACAATGACACATCCACAGTTCCTCAAAATAAGGTAGAGTTTACAAATGAATGCCAGGCTACCAGGCTATTTTCTCATGGAAACAGCTAATATCCACTAGATCAGTTTTTGTTCTTAGCCGTTTGAAAGTAAATAGATAGAAAATGCTTTTCCATGGCACCTTTCTCGATTTCAGATTTTGTATGATTTACTTTGAACATGGTCAATGTTGCTATAGGTAAATGTTGCTCCACAAAATGCTGGAGTCACTCAGCGAGACAATCAGCATCTCTGAAGAGAAGGAATGGGTAACGTTTCGGGTCGAGACCCTTCTTCAGAGCCGGCCCAACCCTTTTCGACCAGAAAAGCAGCAAATTAACTTAAAAGTAACAATAAATAATACAAAAAAATAAATAATTTGCTTTTATTTTTTAAGATTACAGAGCCAGACATTTGCACAAAAACCATAGAGCTGCAAGAAGTGGAGAGTACAACATGTCATTCTTTTGACGTCGGACTACCTTTAGATCAGCAATCACTGGAGGGTGAGGTTGGAGAAAGGAGAGTTCAACGTGCCATTGAAGATGTTGAATCAGATACATTGCATCCTTGCACTGAAGATGTATTTCATAAACAGGTACCTCAATTTATTACATTTTAATTTCTTAAATCACATTTTTAACCGTATATTGTCTTTTTATGCACTATTTGGTGACATCTTGAATACCGTTCATTTGTTTATTTCCAGGGGCAGTTTGAAGAGTATGAAGAAGGGGTATGTAATATTCTGATTTGACTATTTCATTCTTAACATTGCAGTCTATTACTGGGGTTCAGTGCGAAACACTTCACAAGAGAGAGAAAGCAAGTGCAGAACATGGCAGACCACTAAATACATAGAGCTTAAATGGTTAATGCAAAGCTAATTATTATGGACTGGAGGCATCCTAAATAACATGTGCTGTATGTTTTCAGCCTGTCACAACATTTATGGTGAGAGGAACAGAGTGTTGTTTGTGTTCCAGGCCAGACCAGCACAGCGAATGACATTAAAGAAGACCCGAACGTTTGTGGTAGATGGAGTAGAAGTCAGTGTCACAACATCGAAGGTCGTCGGCAAGGATGACAAGAAAGACCAGGACATGCGGTCAGCCAGGTAATAGTTGACTGCAATTCCAATTGCATCCATTTCATCATCGATTGGACTCTTCTCTCCATCCCTATCCTCCCCACATCCTCTTTCCAAAAGCGTCCAGAGTTAGAAGCCTACACCTCTGACTGAGATCATTTATCTCATCGCTCATACCTTCAGATGTCAGAGAGTGACCCAGGACGGGTTTGGTTATTATGTTTCCCCAAAATCCAGTGGTTCACCTTCACTTGCATGACTCAGAGGAGGAGGAAAACCAAACATAATCTTAAAATTAGAGCCAAGCGATTTAAGAATGAGCTCGGAAAGCAATTCTTCACACAAAGGGAGGTGGAAATCTGGAATTTCATTCAACAAGCTGTTGTTTGTCCACTTGTTGTTCTTTCGTTTAGTGATGGGTATCCTGTGATGTGGACATGTTAACGAGTATGAGGGAGAAATTAAAAGGGGGGGGGGATAATGGTAGAGTAAGATAATGAATGAGAGGAGGCTGGAATGGAGCATTAATACTAGCACAGGGTGATTGGGCCGAATGGCCTGTTCTGTGTCACATATCCCACAATTGTAATTCTGTTTGGATTTAGAGGTGATTTTCATCAGTGAAGGAAATGTTAGAATTCACATCATTACTCATTTCCTGCCACCTATCTGATTTGGATGGCGTTAGCCAGTCAACCTACACAAGACCCTGTATCACACACCCACACTATGCTGTTTCCTCACCCTCACTGTCAGACATAGATCTGTGTTAAAATGCGTGAGGCTTAGTTGATCTGAGGGATTTTCTACAGACGTCAGGAACTCCGGGAACTTCGACTGCTGCAGAAGGAGGAACAGCGAGCCCAAACTCAGCTCGACCTGAAGCTGCAGCAACAGAGGGAGCAAATGTTCCGACAAATCGAACTGGAAATGATGGTAAGGATGGTATTATATCAGGAGTGAAAGGATGGGGGTAACAAAACGAGTAAAGCAGTTTAGAAGTATTTCCTTGTATGGAGATGGGTGCCAGCATCACTAGGGTTCAAGAGCCTGTTTCAATGTTATAGTTGCTTGTATATTTGTGCATCACAAGGGTGTTAAATAACTATGTCATTCTGACATACATCTTCCCAGCACCTAAAATGGGTTTGTGAACTAACTGCGTTATCACAATAATGCAATAATTTTGTAATCACCATTACTGAACCTGATTTGGATTTTTTCCAGTTCCAGCTTATTAATGGAAGGTAAAGTCCACATTGTTATGCTGGCATTCAAATTCAGATGCCTAAGTTGTTGGAAAAGAACAGGAAGGAGGAATGAGCATTTTTGGACAAATCTTTGATTATGTTAACTGCTTTTCCGAGACGGCGTCCGTGAAATGTAGATTGAGTTAATGGTGGGAAGTCTGGTGTGAGTGATGGACTGGGCTACATCTACAACTACAATTTTTTGCAGTCTTGAGCAGAGCTGTTTCCAAACAAAGCTGTCACGCAACCCAACAGTATGGTTTCTTGCATACTTGCATACTGAAGCAATTTGTATAAGTCATTGGAGACATACCGAATTTCCTCAGTCTCCTCAGGAAGTAGATGTGTTGGCTGCCATGTCAATGATGTTGGTCCATGACAGATCATAGGTAATATTAATGCCAAGGAACTTGAATCTCTCAACCATTTCCACTTCTGCACCATTGATGCTGACTGGGATATATACTCCACCGTGCTTCACGAAGGGAAGGGACAAGGGAAAATCCCAAGAGTACATCAACTTTTAAGTACATTAACTTTTATTGATTAGACTTGGAGAGGGGAGGACAGTTAATA
The DNA here is from genome assembly GCF_028641065.1 of Leucoraja erinaceus. Taxonomy (NCBI): domain Eukaryota; kingdom Metazoa; phylum Chordata; class Chondrichthyes; order Rajiformes; family Rajidae; genus Leucoraja; species Leucoraja erinaceus. Next base: position 14,176,240 of record NC_073411.1, on the reverse strand, counting down.
TTGATGGGGCCAGCCCTTAGAATGTCATTATTTGTGGAACAAATAGGGAAATGATGGTACAGTGTATACTTTATTACCATATAAAAATGTTCAGGAAACCTCTGCAAATTACCTGTATCATTAATTTGTGAGTAGAACAAGAAACAGTACTATGACCAGGAGATCGAGAACATGGAGCGAAACTGTAGACAAACCATTGATCGGCTGGAAATGGAATACACAAACCTATTGCAAAACGAGGCAAAACGGCTAAAAGCAGAACAAGCAAAAGAGTTAACAAAGCAGCGCCGGACAATGAAGGATAAGAAGCAAGTAAGATGTGTTTAAAAACAGTTTATTTATGTTTTGATATACTATGAGCAGCCATCAACATCAACTAGGCTAGCTGTACTGTGAGTTTGTCATTGCCCCCTCAAACCTTTCCAGGCATATTGAATTTGTCTCGGAAATGGATTTCATCCATTTTGGGAGCACTAAAATAATTGCTACTATGGGATGTCTGACTTTATGAAATTGTAGCACCAGTGTCTCTCCTTGAAAAGTGGTGGAGAATAACTTACATGTCCACATTCAGCACCCACATAAGCTATGGTTGCTATCTAATTCTCATGCTGCTTTTGGTCAGTATTGTTAAATATTGTATGTATGTGTGGTGTTCCTTTAAAACTGTTATATTTCCTGATGCTTTGTTGTATCCTCACATTGCCGTTATGTTAAGAGTTATTTCTATTAATGAGGGATATTCTGTTTTTAGATTTACCAGTTTATTATGCTACAAACTGGTGCAGCAGAAACCCATGATCATAGTTTCTCAGTGGTGGCTGTAGAGAGACGTAACTGAGAGGGTGGGAAATGGAGAGGGACTTGGGCAATGGAGCTGGGGAGGAAATCAGTGTTGTGGCAATAAATCGTTGTGTAATGGGGCCTCCCTAGTGTGAAACAACCTGATAGCGCCCCATGCTGCCATCAGGCCCCATGTTTGGGACAATTATCGGATATGGGCTCTGTGCTAATGTTTGAGCCTCTTCCCAGGATCAGGTCCAATGCCAAAACTTAGAGGGTGCCATGATTGGGTATTGTGCCATATTCAGGCCCATGCCATGATCATGTCCTAAACCATGATAAGGCCACTGCCAATGCAGTCATTGTGGACGAAGATTGCAGCATCCAGCGCACAGACTTTGTGATCTTTATCAGTGTTTTAGGCTCCAAAGTGGTGATGCTGTCACTCCCATTCCCTTGCATTTCCTCCACATCCTTGAAAACTTTTTATCCAGGATATTTATCCACTTCCCCTCTGAAATTAATGACGTAATGTTTTCCCATCCACCCTTTTCTACTGCGTATAAAACCACTGAACATTGTGCTGTTTGTACTGTATCCGAAGACCCTTCAGCATGATTATGATTTACAATTTTCTCTCTAACCATGAGATGAGAAGAACTTTTTTCACACAGAGAGTGGTGAATCTCTGGAACTCTCTGCCACAGAGGGTAGTTGAGGCCAGTTCATTGGCTATATTTAAGAGGGAGTTAGATGTGGCCCTTGTGGCTAAGGGGATCAGGGGGTATGGAGAGAAGGCAGGTACGGGATACTGAGTTGGATGATCAGCCATGATCATATTGAATGGCGGTGCAGGCTCGAAGGGCCGAATGGCCTACTCCTGCACCTAATTTCTATGTTTCTATGTTATGCTGTGATTCGGTTTATTTTTCACACCTCACCCTTGCTCTGTTCTCACTAACAACCTAAAGTGTGAAATCTTTAAAATCGATAATTGTACCCATTTTGTGTTAATATTTCTCCACTCTATGACAGTAACTAACATCACAATACACCGTAAATCACTTTGGGATATGTTTCCTTCTCACCCAGGATCAGGAATTCATCCAGAAACAACAGCAGAAGCTCAACGAGGCCTTACAAAAGATTGTTCAGCAGCGGAAGTCAAAAATATCCTCCACTGATTTTGAGCGGCTGATGAAAGTGCAACAACTTAAGAGAGGTGAGAGCTCCAGTTTAACTGTATTCAGACCATCTGTAAATCCACTGTATATTGCCTGTCAGAGATTTAACATCATTGCATTAACAAATTAATATATAACTTGGCCTTGAAACCATGAGTTCTTCCTTGACTGATGCCAAGTCAACATTGCATGATAGAACTTCAGAGCTTTTATTGATCTTCCCGTAGATATACAACATTTGTCCTTTCACCTCCTCCCTTCCCACCATCCAGGGCTAACCAGCTTTTTTCCAGGTGAACTGATTCACTTGGATTTCTTTCAGTCCAGTGTTCACAGCATGGTGCCTGTACATGAGAGAGACTTAACTCAAATTGGGTTATTGCTCCGATGAGTAGGTGCGTTTGATTCACTGGAACTGCCTGTTGCAAACTGCCTGAGTTCCTCACCTCACTCCCATGCTGATCTTCATCTGCAATAAGGCCCACTTAAATGTGAGGACATCACCACAACCTCAACATCGTAGCCTTCAGTATTCAATATCAAATTCTGCAATTTAAGATAACTAATTTCTTATTACCGTTTGACTTCATTTCAGCTCAGTTTTTCTTTTTCAATTTATATAACCTGGCCTCCAGCACATCACACAGATAAGGAAGCATAATCTGTTACTTCTCTCCAGAAATGCTGCCTGGCCCACTGAGTTACTCCAGCATTTTGTGCCTATCTTCGGTGTATACCAGCATCTGCAGTTCCTTCTGACACATAATCTCTTCCTAACTGCTATTCATACTGCGTCAATTACTCATGTGGTAATGTACCAGAGATGTTCTCTTTGCTCTACCCACCCCTTGCCCATCTTCTCAGCTAACTTGTTATCTCTGTTAAAGAGGGAACTGCAGATGCTGGAGAATCGAAGGTTACACAGAAAAGCTGGAGAAACTCAGCGGGTGCAGCAGCATCTATGGAGCGAAGGAAATAGGCAACGTTTCGGGCCGAAACCCTTCTTCAGACTGATCAGGGGTGGGGGTGGGTGGGGACAAGAAAGGGAAAAGGAGGAGTAGCCGGAAGGCTGGAGGGTGGGAGGAGACAGCAGGGGAGCTGAGGAAGGGGAGGAGACAGCAAGGACTAACAGAATTGGGAGAAGTCGATGTTCATGCCCCCGGGATGCAGACTCCCCAAACGGAATATGAGGTGCTGTTCCTCCAATTTCCGGTGCTGCTCGCTGTGGCCATGGAGGAGACCCAGGACAGAGAGGTCGGAGATGGAGTGGGAGGGGGAGTTGAAGTGCTGAGCCACCGGGAGGTCAGCTTGGTTATTGCGGACCGAGCGGAGGTGTTTCGCCGAACACCTCCGCTCGGTCCGCAATAACCAAGCTGACCTCCCGGTGGCTCAGCACTTCAACTCCCCCTCCCACTCCATCTCCGACCTCTCTGTCCTGGGTCTCCTCCATGGCCACAGCGAGCAGCACCGGAAATTGGAGGAACAGCACCTCATATTCCGTTTGGGGAGTCTGCATCCCGGGGGCATGAACATCGACTTCTCCCAATTCTGTTAGTCCTTGCTGTCTCCTCCCCTTCCTCAGCTCCCCTGCTGTCTCCTCCCACCCTCCAGCCTTCCGGCTACTCCTCCTTTTCCCTTTCTTGTCCCCACCCACCCCCACCCCTGATCAGTCTGAAGAAGGGTTTCGGCCCGAAACGTTGCCTATTTCCTTCGCTCCATAGATGCTGCTGCACCCGCTGAGTTTCTCCAGCTTTTCTGTGTAAACTTGTTATCTCTCTTTTGCATTGCAACAGAGGATTCCAGACATGAAACACTAATTGTTTCTGCTGACTGATCTGCCAATGTTTCTGGGTTTTTTTTACACGTAACATTGGAAGTGCAAATCCTCCTTCTTTCTCTATCAGCACCACCTCCACAGAGATCTAAAACATCAAGGCTAAAATATTACTGCTCTCTCTCAATTTTGTGACTTTTTCAACAACACTGTAAAATGTTGCCGTGCCAAAGGCACCATTTAACAGGCTGGTTGTCTTTTGTTACACCTTTGGTCTCTGGTCTCAACATTAGACCGTGAAGGAGTGGTCTGGGACGTTGAGCAGCGACATCTCAATGAAAAATATTACCTGTTCAAGCAACAGGTGAAGGAGCAGTTCTCACTACAGAGACTACAGCTGATGAAAAGACATGAAAAGGTGAGTGAAAATCACATTTAAAATCTGCATGCTAAGGTGCAGATCTACATGCTAAGGTCACCTTTCCTAAGTATGTATATCTGTACATGTGTTTGTCTGTGAGTCTTAGTGATAACACTTAAACATTCTGGAGTTACTCAACATGTCAAGTAATGCATGTCGAGAGAGAAAATAAATTAATATTTCAGTTGATCATATCTTGTCAAAACCCTAAGAGGTTCAAGATTTTAAACTTTTGGGTGGAGGGGCTGGAGATGGGGGGAGAGTTGTGCATAAGGGGGAGAAAGGAAAGGAAAAGGGCATGAAAGAGAGCCTACATGACAAATGATATTTCCAACATTCTCTTCATTTTATTTGTTTTCAACATGCAGTGCATTTTGCTTGTGTGTGCGTGTGTGTGTGTTTGTGTGTGTGTGTGTTCATGTGTGTTTGTGTGTGTGTGTGCGTATGTGCCTGCGTGTGTTAATTGATCAGTTTAAACCTGAATGGCTGCCAATGTCAAAACAAAAAGTGTTGGAAGGAAATGGCTCTGAGGTAAAAGAATCACCCATGATCTGACTGAACGATGGAACAGTGCTCCTGGGGGAACCACATGTGCTCACAGCAGGAATATGTAAACGGCAGATGGGCATGAGCAGTTGAATGATCTTCTCATGCCCCATCTCTTCTATTCCTATTATGACCAGACCAGAAAGGAAATTAGGTTTCCTTGGAACTAGAATTTCATACAGCCCATGCAGATAACAAAAATGGTTGAAGACATCAAAATGAAGGGATGGTTGTCGGAGGTTCAGTGGTGACTTGATAAAAGTGTAGAAAATTATGAGAGGCATAGCTGGGGTAGACTGTCAGAATCTTTTTTCCCAGGGTGGAGATGTTCAAAACTAGAGGACATAGTAATAAGGTGAGGGGGCGTGAGGTTTAATGGAGGATGTGTGGGGCATGATTTTTTTATACAGAGAGTATTGGGGGCATGGGACGCGCTGCCCGGGATGGTGGTGGAGGCAGATACGATAGTGATGTTTATGAGGCTTTTAAATAGGCACATGGAAGTGAATGGAATAGAGGAATATGGATCTTGTACAGGCAGATGAGATCTGCTTAATTTGGCATCATGTTCAGCACAAACATTGTGGGCCGAAGGGCCTGTTGCTGTGCTGTACTGTTCTATTATCAAGCTTTTCTTAATTTCCATAATGTTAAATTTCTCTGTGTAATAAGCTGTTTTCTCCATCCTTTTCACAGGACAAGGAGAGAATGTCCCACGATCACCACTGCCTCATGGAAGATTTGAAGAGCCAGCAAGCACAGGAGCGGGCTCGACTGCCAAAACTGCAACGCAACGAAGCCAAGACCAGACTGAATATGTTCAAACAGAGCCTGAAGAACCGAGCAATTAGCTCCGTGGAGCAAAGAGAGCTCATCAAACAGGTTATTCAGTCCACTTTGCACTTTGCCTTATAATGTGAATACAAGGGGTTATGGGGAGAAGGCAGGAGAATATGGTTGAGAGGGAACAATTGATCAGCCATGATTGAATGGCAGAGTAGACTTGATGGGTCGAATGGCCTAATTATGCTCCTATAACTTATGAACATGAAATCTACAGTCGGAGATTACCCATAAGATGATGATTCCTTGCTGATGTTGCTGAACTAAAAGCATTGTTAGTTAATGGTGGTGATTTCTCTCCAGTTCATGGCCCAGGAAGAAGCTCGACAGAAAGCAGACAAGCAGCACCAGCAGCAAATACACGAAGCTCATGTCAAGGATCGGCTGAAGCAGAGTGAGAACAACTATATAGAACTACAGCAGCTCCAGGTAGCTCACCACCTTGCTGAATTATCTATACCTCCAGGCTAGGTCTAGCCAGAGGCTTGCAGCATCTTCACATCTACTTCTCTTCCAGGTCCTACACTTCAGTCAGATAGAGACTGAAGCAGATGTGGTGTGGGATAAGAAGGGGAGGGAGGCAAAGTGTGACTGAGAATAGCAAAAGGATAAAGAATCTGTCAGAATAGGAACCCCCTCCTGTACACAATTTTACACAGGTTTACATAAGATAGAAGGCACATAGGCCATTCACTCCAACCAACGTATATTGGGATTTACGATGCACTTGAGTTGAACCTCACCCCATTTTCCATTCATGTGAATTCATCAGTACAGCTCTCTAGCTCATCTCCCTCTTTCCCTTGTCCAGACTCCCATGAAGTGTGTCTATACTAATCACCTCAACCAGTTCCTCTGGGAGAAAGTTCCACTTGCTCATCGCTCTTTGGCTAGGGCAGTTTCTTCTGAACTCCCTTTTAGATTTCCTGAAGACTTTTATATTTTTGGCTTCAAGTTAGACACCTCCAAAAGTGGAAGGATTCTCTGTACCCACTCTATCAAAGCCTTTCATGATTTTAATTTTCTGAATAGTATTTTGAAGTTCTTTCATTGTCACTGTACCAACATTCTTGAACTCCTTATCTAAAAGCATTAAGCATCTAAATAGCTTCACTGCCAGGACTGCGCTGTTTCAAGACAGATATTATTGCTTGAAGGATAGTTACTAGTCTTGGCAGTGCCAAATCATTGGTGGCTGCATCTTTTGGAGAGCTTTTGTGTTTCAATACTTGAATTGCAAATTAAAAGTTACCAAACTGTTGACACTGTTGGCATTTGGAATTCGGGAGCTCAGTGGCATTAGAATCTAACCCATGGTCAAGAAGGATAGAAGTATAAACTACTGATTCCCAACTTTTCAGAAAAATTAACCACATTTAAATTAAAGTTCTAAGTGAACCAGATAAATGTTGAGATACTACACTATTTTGTCTCTTACCAGAACGAGAAGTTGCATCTTCTGGTGGATTGTGAGAAAGAAAAACTAACGGCACTTGATGAGGAACACATGATGGAGCTGAAGGAATGGAATGACCGTCTTACGTCTCGCAAAGAGGTAAATGTTGAAAGGAGGGATACAGCTTTTGGGTTGGAGATTGCTGCTGGATCCCACTTCAAACCTCCAATCTGCCATTCATAAGCCAAAAAAGCCATTCTTTGGTTTTCATTATCACACCAAACAACTAATGCAATGGATGTCTGATGCAGATTGAGAAATTAAGTTCCTGAAGTTGTAGAATTCAATAGAGAAACAAGGGACTGTAAATAATAGTTTACAAAAAGGGTAGGCAGTCAAAATTCAATATTGAGTACAATTTTTATTTTGTTTATATGTCTTAGTCTCAACCATTGTCGAATTATGCTATTTTATGAAAAGTCTCATTCTTGATCTAATGATGGCCCAAGAGGTCTTTGTTCAAATGGAATGATAATCTAAGACTCCCTCTTTAAATCATCACTTTTAGGAGGAGGAATTTCGTTAGTCAGAGGGTGGTGAATCTGTGGAATTCTTTGCCACAGATGCTGTGGAGGCCGTCAATGGATATGTTTAAGGCAGAGATGGATAGATTCTTGATAAGTATGGGTGTCCAGGGTTATGGGAGGAGACTGGAGAATGGGGTTAAGAGGAAGAGATAGATCAGTCATGATTGAATGGTGGAGTAGACTTGATGGGCTATGGTCTATGTACACGTCGTCCTGTCCATATATGGGTTATTGTTTGGCCAAAATGTCACTGACTATTAGAACAGGCTTGAGGAGCTGAATGACACAATTGATCAGTTCTTGTCCTTCACTGAAGCTGACTGTGGTTGTTCTATCTGTGCAGATCCTGGAGGAAGAGCTTGCACGGAAAAGGACACAGCAAGACGTCCCTCACAGGCGAAGCAGTGAACCAGACACCTCCAAATCCTCATTGCATAGAATGTCCAGGTTCCTGCAACTGCCCGGCTTCCAGTCATAAGCACTATCCCTGTCAGCCTGCAGGCACCAGAGAGTACAACGCTGCTCTTCAGCAAATACATGGCATTCCCAAGTGATAACTCATCGACTTTAATAGAGAAAATACCTAATCATTTCCAGTACTAACTTATGCAGTTTTTTTTGCATTTAAAAGAAACAATTATTTGTTACCACTGTCATGCATTGGAATGGGTGATGGAGTGAGTTTTAAGATGGCTCTGTATCTTTAAGTGATATTCCCAGCCATACTGGAAATGATTAGGTAATTTCTCTATTAACTAAGCACTGCTGGCAGTGGCTTTTAAGCATGTCATTTGTAGGGTCACTCTCCTCAACTGGAGACATTTCCCTGCTTTTATTGGGAGAGGTTGCTGCATTCTGTTTCTTCTGTTTTTCTGGGTAGGTCAAATTTGCCTGCAATACAAGAGACTGTTCGCTGTGAGACTATTCATGTGCAATATCCCATCCTTACTGCAGCTCATTGGCTGGTGCAATGATGCTAATACATACTGTCTATAACCACTGATGCATAAAACATTTTAAGACGGCCAATCACAGTCTCTAAACAGTCACAGGTGGAGAACAGGGAGGCTGAAAAATTCCTCTGGGGTGATGGTGTAATCTTCAGAGGGAGTAGACACAAAATGGTGGAGTAACTCAGCAGAACAGGCAGCATCTCTGGAGAGAAGGAATAGATGATGTTTCAAGTCGAGACCCTTTTCCAGTCTGAAGCAGTCTAAATACCTGGGTTTGATCCTGACCTCAGCTGCTGTCTATGTAGTGTTTGCACATTCTCCATGTGACCGCGTGGGTTGTCTCCAGCTGTTCCGGTTTCCTCCCACACCCCAGAGACGTGCCAGTGTGGCCCCTGTAAATTGCCCCAAGTGTGTAGGGAGAGGATGCGAAAATGAGATAACATAGAACTGATATGAACGGGTGACCAATGGTCAGTGCGGACTCGCTGGGCTGAAGGGCCTGTTTCCAGCTGTATCTCTAAACAAAACTAATATAAAGCATAATTGTCTGCAACTAGATAAAGAAATGCAGTTGTTCTTTGTAAATACAATGTCACTATATTTGAATATTAATAGTTTTATACAAAAGTTCCCAATAAAATGTATGTGTTATATGCACACATTAAGAAAAATATTTGCTCTTACATTGGTCTGTTTTTTATAAAATGGATGTACAGAAGATGCAGATTAACCAATAAATAGAAAGTGGAATATTTTTCTCTCTCCATGATTGCTCATTGGTCTACTGCTTATTTCCAACATTTTCTATTTAGATTTTCAGTATATCTCCCTTTTTAATTCTACCATCCGATGTTAATGGTGGGAGTATATTTGATGCACAGGATTATTTATCATTAACAACAGGACATCCCCCCTGCCTCCATGTTCCCTTCAAGCAACACACCATCCTGACATGGGGAAAAGTAATCTGTTTCTTCATTGGTGCCGAGGAGCCTTTGAAGTTGTTGGGCTGGAGTTTATTCATTTTTTAGATTTGTGCTCTTTTTGAAATGTATTTGCAAACATTCCCATCTAAAATGAAATGTATAGCAATGAACACTAGATGGCAGTATTAGCTGGTAATTGAGTTATCCACGACCCCCCTGTATGGAGAACCATTGCAGTGCAGGGCAAAGCTCATAGATGCAGGGAGCAAATTCTGATGCATCAACAATGTTCAAGGTATGTTGGGTAATTCACATGCCTTTTGCACATATACCCGGGCATAATTGCAGGATTTGAGCCATACCACATGCTAAGATGATGATGTATTACAGTAAAAATCAACAAAAAAAGCAGGCTGGAAATCTGAATTAAAAAAACAGTAAATGCTAGAAATACCCAAACTTCAAAGAAAATGAAACACTTAGGTTTTAGGTCAATTATTGATGGGTTTAGAACCAAGTTATACACAGCAAGCTTCCCACAAATAGCAGTTTAAAAATGCCCAGAAGCTGGCATAATTTTGGTCAGTGCCCAAAATCGAACTCTGTGGTTAAGGGATAAATATTATCCAGGGCACTGGCCAAATATTATTGTCCAGGAGAGAAGCCAATGGTTCTTCAAGTTGTGATAAGGAATATTTTGCGTCCATATGGGAGAGCAGACAAACTGATTTAACATCTCATTCAAAAATATTGTTGAATGTTAATAGCATCACAGTAACTAATAATGGGCAAGAAAAGCAGCTACACTAATAATACCATTTCCCATTTACAAATGCAAAATAATTAATGAAACTGAACTTCCGGGGAAGGGAATATCTCAAAGTCACAGCTTTTCAATATTGTGTTCATTTTTTTATAATATGCCCTCCCTGTCAAAGGTCAGTGCAGAAAGCATTAGCCTTGAAGCTCAATGCTTTCAATTTAAATGCTGGCTCAGTTCTTTGTGCAAATCAATGGTTCAAACTGTTTTCCTCACCGATTTAATGAGACTTCGATCAGGCCAGAATGTTGGTCATCCATAAATCAGTGCTGCAGCTGTCAATTTCTGATGAGTTGTACATCAACCTTGTAACTTCCCCAGTGAATTCTAATCTCGGCAGGAGTTGAAAGCTACTCGTTTTATGAGTGAAATTCAAAGATGATCTTTTATAAAACTTGCTTTTTATAAATCACTAATTATGCCAGTTCAGTGAGAAACCTTGCAAAATAAACTATGCACTTTCCAATTAAATCTCCTATATCTAAGTGAACTTGACAATGTTATTGCCCAGAGATTTACTCATCAGCGAATCAATGGCAAGATAACTCATTGAGCTACTGCCTCCCTTTCATAAAATAATTGCTGATTAGATTGTAATCTACACTTGAAATTCCCATCATCTCTCTGTAACATTTCACCACATTGATATCAATGAACTATCTAACTCTGCCTTTAAAATATTGAAAGGTTCTGTCTTCACTGACTGAGAGGCTCGGCCACCTGCCAGAAAATATTTTGCCTCATCAATCTTAAGTGTAAGAAAGAACTGCAGATGCTGGTTTAAATCAAAGGTAGACACAAAATGCTGGAGTAACTCAGTGGGACAGGCAGCATCTGAATAAATTGATGCTACTGTCTTTAAACTGCAGCAAAGGCAGGAATGGCTACGTGTGCCTAGTATATGTAGGGCATCTATTGTTATTATCTATTAAATACTTCACTATAGCACACCTTCATGTGCTGCCTTCCAGAATGTTTTATAAACTGTTCAGTGCCAGGCATTTGTTGGGCGATTTATGTATGGCTCAAGTGTTCTCATTGGGATAAATATCATGAATGTCAACTGCAATGCACTACCTGATTTATTTTTATAAGGAAGCAACAATCTCCCGTGATATGTGGTTGATTAATTAAGGTTCAGGGATTCAGTTAAATGTGCATGTTGAAGGCATTTGAAGCAGATAAACTAATGTGAATGCTTCCTGATGCAATTTGGATATGTCTGGTGTGGAATAAATTGTCCTCTATCTTTCCTGTTATTAGTTTCATTATCTGACTGTGTGGAAGTGAGCCAGTCAGCCCTATGACCGAGCTATCCAATAATTCTCATTCACATGTTTTTCCCCTATAACCCTGGAGTTTTTGTTCCTTGTCACATGAAGGTAGTTCTGCTGTATAACACGATAGTTGCATTCCTAAGAATCCTCACGTGATGCAAAATCGCATTATAAAAACAATTGTCAATAGGGATAAATGGGTTAGGGGGTAGAGAGTTGCAGACTCACAATAACAACATTCTTTTCCTGTTGAATTTTAGAAATTAAAGGTCTTTTTCATAACCTTAAATTTATTTTTGTTATTGCATACTAAAAATATGAAAGGTCGTATGTTCCATTGTTTTACAAAGTATCACTGTACAAGTGTCAATAGGAGTGATTGTTTGTTAATCTCTTTTGCCGATGATGGTGAAATGACAAACTGTATTCTTAAGAGACAACGATGATGTCTGTTTACTGCAGGGAAGATACAAGGAAACCATTTTTTCCTAGATTTTCTTTTCCAAGCCAACTCTTTTTCCTCTTGTTAATTTCCAAAGTAGCTTTGAACTGGTTCTCCAGCTCCCAATCAACATCACATTGTAACCTGTTTAGTCCATGTAAGGTAAATTCTGTTCCCTAATTTGTCAAACGCATTTGAGTTATGGAAACTCATTATTTACCTGTATTTATCCAAATCCCAAATTAAAATTTATCATTGGGAATTGATCACAGCTTGCCATGTGGAAATATTCCTCATTTTCCCCAAGTACTTTTGTAAGTCATTTTAAACCCATGTCCTCTGCTGGCTCTTCCACTAAGGGCACTCGTATGTATTGAAAATAAATTTGGGCATCTCTATCAAATTTTCACTGAACCTTCTCTGCTCTTTGGGAATCAACGCCATCTTGTCCAGTCTGTCACATAGCTGAAGTTATTCCTCCCCGCTGACAGTGTGAGGGTCTGTATGAAACCCAGTCAGTGAGAGATTACTACAATGCCGGGGGCTGCTCTTCGCGACACGATTCAGACACGCCTGCTGTGGATCAGTATGGTCACAGATACTGCACCGACAATGAAAATTCGATTTGCGGAGGGGGGGCCGTCCCATAGACTGAAGGGATGTTCCAATGCGGCATGTCTGGAAATCACCTGCAACCCCTGGTGTCGTTGCAAGAATCAGCCAGATGCTGCAATGCGAATGGTATTGCAAATGAACAACCCTTCTGACCCCCAACTCTGCCATTTTGATTTTATCGCCTCTGTGAGAGGAGGGGGTTAATGCAGAATCTCAAATACAATTATTATTCAGTTTTAGACTTAAAACAATGGAAATAATATATTCAGAGATTGAATTACTATCAATAAAACCTCAGCGTTCTTCCTTCCGAGAATGCAGGGGAAATTAAATACAGTAATAATTTTAAAACTCGCAATAGGTTGACGGCGCATTCAGTGCGAAAATGTTTTAACTCCATCTTGAGGCATTTATGACATCCTGCCGGACAGTGCATCTATTCGTTTCTGGCCAGACAGTAATATCTAGACGTCGAGAAAATTGAAAGTAAAAGGGGAATAGTCAAATTTTCACATCTCACTGATTTGCAGCATGAAAATGGGCAAACTAACACACTGTAACGATGCATTATTCCTTTCACTTCTCCAGCTGTGATTTATAACCGAAAGATTACACCATGATCGTTCTGAAAAGTTTTTTTTAAATCAATAGATGTTTCTCTGATAATGTCGTCCCTTCGCTTGTTAAAAAATCAGCCCGTAGCGTGTTAAATATCGACACGATTGCATACATTTTCTGCTGAAGTCAGGAAATGAGACGATCACTGCGTGCCAAGATCCAAGGAGGAACGACACGCTCGAGGGGTCGCAACAAGGGAGGGTCGGTGGGGAGGGGTTGGGCGCTGCCGATTCGCTCTGGCCGTTCACATGTTGGGTACTAAAGGGAGGCTTTGCAGAGGTGCCTTTGTTCATTCGACGCAGGGCGAGTCGAATCGAGTCCACTCCTCTCCTCTCCTCTCCTCTCCTCTCATCTTCTCTCCTCTTCTCACCTCACCTCTCCTCTCCTCTCCTCCACCCGGCCCCAAAGATGAGCTACTCTTCCGAGTGCTACTATGGCTCTTACCGTAAGGGTTACGGCGACAACCTCCGGTTGTCCGGCCGATTGACATCAAACAGCCCTTCCAGAAACTCAGTGACCAAAGTCTCCATGTCCAGAAGCCTCTCTCCTTTCTCTTACAAAAGGTCGAGTGCCTATCCTTCTTCCCTCGACTCTTTCGACCTGTCCCAGTGCACGGCGGTCAACAATGAATTCAAGATTATCAGGACCAACGAGAAGGAACAGCTCCAAGGGCTGAACGACCGCTTCGTCACTTACATCGACAAGGTACATCACCTGGAGCAGCAGAACAAGGTGCTGGAGGCCGAGGTGACCCTGCTGAGGCAGAAGCAGGCCGAGCCGTCCCGTCTCAACCAGGTGTACGAGCAGGAGATCCGCGACCTGCGCACCCGGGTGGAGGAGCTGAGCCATGAGCGGAGCCAGCTGCGCCTCGACTGCGAACATCTGGCCGGCTGCCTGGACAAACTCAAGGATAAGTACGACCAAGAGCTTCAGCTGCGAAAAGAGGCCGAGGCCACGCTGAAGGTGTACAGGAAAGACCTGGATGATGCCACTTTGGCCAGGTTGGAGCAAGAGAAGAAGATCGAGTCTCTCCTTGATGAGATCGCGTTCATGAAGAAGGTCCACCAGGAAGACCTGGCCGAGTTACAAGCCGCATTGCAGGCGTCCCAGGTACATATGTAGAGATGTAGAAAGCGCCCCGCCTCGGCGGCCAGCGTGAGTCCCTTCCAGAAGCGCCCCAGCATCTGAAACCTTAACCATTTCTCTCCACAGATGCCGCCTGCCCGATTGAGTGTTTCCAGAGCTTTCTGTTTTTATTTCAGATTCCTAACATCTGCAAGTTCTTGATATTCACATTCAAGACAGCCATGAGTTGTTTTGTTTTTTTACATTATGATATTGGGTTAGTGCAAGAAAGTAGCTCAGGTTGTCATTTGTATCGTTTATTGAACAACATTTTATACCGGGGCCGAATGGCCTGCGCCTGCTTTTTATGTCCACGCGACCCTGATGTAAAATGTCGGTTTTAAAATGTTCACTGAACTGTATCTGTGTTCCATTCTCCGGCAGATGTAGGAGAATGCGGCGAAGCTCTGCCCTCCCATTTATTGACGAGGAAGACTGTTGTCTGGAATTGAAGCAGACCAGGGCTCGGCTGCGGTGCGGGCAGCGCTGCGGAACAACTGGTCTCAGTCCAGCTGCTGTTTAGTTAAAACACATCTGCATTTCCTATTCAATATTCATCTACCTCGAAAAAAGATGCTGTCAAAATTGTCTTTAACAAGGAACAACGTTAATGTTTTTTACTTAATTGCGTCAATATTTATTTTGGTTTTCTTGGTTGTGTCGTGTTTTTTACTGTCATCAAGATGACGGACAAAATGTAAATTATGGTCAATGGGTTCATTCTATTTTATAGAGTTGATTCATATTGTCGAAAATGCGATTTTTTTTTTCCCCTCCGTCATTCCAAATACAGTCTGAATCATTGTTTATAAGAAATGAACAAGACTCTTCTACACATTCAGAGTTACAATGCTAGCTAATATGAATTGGACTCGCTGTCTGAAAAGGTTTGGGATTAGATTATTCTCATTGTGATCACCTTCAATTGAATGACGAGGAACCATCAATGCTCCTGCATCCATTTTGTAATGCCGTCCTCCTGGGTAACCTCCAGCCCATTCACAGGGTCAGTGGGTAATAGATGGACCAAAGAGGAATATGGGGCAGATGGTGCTGAGGGAGAGGTAGGAATAGAGTTGGGGGACAAAAGCAGGTGGGTGAAGCAGTCAAGACTCAGACCGGTCAAAAATGCTTTATATAGATTCCTGGAGGTTCAGCCAATGAGCCATTCTCATGAGTGAGATTTGGTTATTAGACAATAGTGAGTCTAAATTATAGAATATCTAACAACATAACAAATACTGCAATGTGAATCAAAATGTTTAGAGTCAGTGATGGGTGCATTAGGAGGATGAGTCTGGTTGTTTATCTCCTGATGTTAATTTGAATCTGGATATGCCAACGCATGTACTTTCCATACTGCAGTCAAAATGCTGCATTCAGGCAAAACTCGCCATTGGAAAATGGTGCAGTGGTTTATGTTTCCAAGTCATGCAATCTCAATTTACGATCTAACCTCCAACTCCAGGTAACAGTGGAGGTCGATGTGAGCAAGCCGGATCTGACAGCTGCTCTGAAAGAAATCAGGTCCCAGTATGAGGTGATCGCCATAAAGAACCAGCAGACGTCGGAAGAATGGTACAAATCAAAATTCGCCAACTTCACGGAGAATGCAGCCCGCGGTAACGAAGCTGCCCGAGCAGCCAAAGAGGAGATTACCGAGTACCGGCGCCAACTGCAATCACGGAACATTGAAATCGAAGCTGTCAAATGCACCAACGAGTCTCTAGAGAAGCAAATGCTGGATATGGAGGACAGACACAATGCGGAGATCAACAACCTGCAGGTAGTCACCAAGTATTCAGCGGCAAGGTTCACCATCAAGACAACAGCCTCCCATCCCTCAGACCCTTTACTTTACAGTCCTACCTCTATGAATACATCTAACCCAATAGCTCACCCCTCTACTCTCTTTTCTTGATGTCATGGCACTGTTGTGCCTCCCATCACTTCCAGGGCACTCAATGCACCAAACATTTCTCTTTAATTAAACCCTTGATTTCTTCTCCTCTAAAACATTCCTTAAAATCCACCTTGCATGTCCTAATGTCCTCTTTGGCTGTGCATAATTTAAACCTCATCATCTTCTAATGGCATATTTTGCAATTATAGATGATGTCTTATTGCACACTTAAAGTACACATCACATACATTTGATACTGCATCATGGACCCTGATGATGCAGCCATCTTGCCTTGGAATTAAAGCTTTGTCTTCAATATATAAATTGGTTCTATTCACAAGTCTTTTTTTCTTTCACTAATGGGAAAACTCCATCATAAATGCAGCTTCTATCTTAACCCTTTGCTAATAGGTCGCAAATGAAACTCTGCCAAGTCTTCTTATTTTGAATAGAAATGGCACCTTGATAGAAGCGTTCTCAGCCAAATGCTGTTAACCTGTTGCCAAATCACATACGTAGGTGTGAAAAACCAAAATAATTAAACTAAAGGCCTGACTGTGTTTCTTTTAATTTCAACAGGAAGCCATCAATGAACTTCAAAATGCACTGCATTCCACTAAGAATGAAATGACTCAGCACCTGAGGGAGTACCAAGATTTGCTCAATGTCAAGATGGCACTGGACATTGAAATAGCTGCATATAGGTAAAAGCCAACTTTGTAAGAATGTCTCAGTGAATTAATTAATCAAACCAGCTGTTTCTCACGCAGTAATTATACAAATGCAAGTTTTACAAAAAGAATGTTGATAAACAGAATGGTTAAGAAATTAATGGAAAAATTAATGGTATTCCAATATCCACTGATGTTTCATGTTTAATTTGATCAAATCTTAAAATAATATACAAAATCTGTGCTAGATGCAGTGGATGTTGTCCCAGAACCAATTACTTTTACAATATGATCAGTGAAACAATTTGCTTGTTGCAATCATATTTACTGGGATATTAAAATAAATATTAATAGCTATTGGTAGACAAGCAATGAGCTTTGTGGGAAAAAAAACTACTAGAAGAACTCAACGAATTCAGCAGCATCTGTGGGAGAGAGGAACTGTTGATGTTTTAGATGCATTACTATGGAGCGTGGAGAGGGAAGATTGTCAGTGTAATGAGACGAGAGGGAAGAGTGAGACAGGGTCAGTGGGTAATAGATGGACCAAGGAGGGATATGGGGCAGATGGTGCTGAGGGAGGGATAGGGATAGAGTTGGGGACAAAAGCAGGTGGGTGAATCAGTCAAGACTCAGACCGGTCAAAAATGCTTTATTTAGATTCCTGGATTAATTCAAATTGCTTTTATTTTGTTGATCTGTGAAATTTCCATTTGAAAAATAGACCTATTCAAGCAGTATAGAAACATAGAAAAATAGTTGCAGGAGTAGGCCATTCGGGCCTTCGAGCCAGCACCGCCATTCAATATGACCATGGCTGATCATCTAAAATCAGGACCCCGTTCCTGCTTTTCCCCATATCCCTTGATTCCTTTAGCGCTAAGAGCTATATCTAACTCTCTCTTGAAAGTATGGCATATTCAAATACCCGCCCCCCCAGTTGGCTCCCCTGTTCATCTCTGTTTGAATTACGATGTGAATCTGAAAGCATCATCTGTTACTATCAAACATTTACTAGGCTTGTATCAGATATCATTAAAATATATTTTACTCCTAAACCAAGGGAAATCCATATAAAAATCTGTACGTTTTAATCAAATTTAATATTTTGATTTATTTTTCAGGAAATTACTGGAAGGCGAGGAAACTCGGCTAAACACAGTAAGTTGCAGTACTCCTGCATTCATGATTCCTACCTTTTCCTCCACCATCTTGTCTGAGGCAAAGACCTTTACCACTGTTGGCATCAGGAAAACCACAGGAGGGGATGGCGCAGAGAAAACATCAGCCACGAGGAAGGGCAGGTCTTCAAATGAAGAGAAGGCAGGAAAAATGCAGAGCAAGAATTAATGCTTTTCATCATTCAATCTGCTCTCCCCTTCCAGTCACTTCAGAAATCTCCTGCACCCCACCCCAACCTAAGAACAAATACATAAAAATAAAGTTTCAAGCTTACAGGAAGGATATTTTGCAGTCTGCTTAAAAGGAATCAGCCAAGATTATTACATTTCAGTAATCCTATTATATTCTAGCTATAAAGTATGAAGATATGGTTCACTCTAATCAATTACAATTATTTTATATATGTTCGGGTTAACCAGATGTGTCTTGTTTCAGATAATTATATATTTATAATTTATCATTAATAGTTTGAAGGTATGTCAATGTTTGGAACTATGTCAGTACCCTTTATTTATTACAAACAGAATTTGCAATAATTTATGTGGACATTTTCAAAATAAGTATTGTTTGGGAAGAGTACCAATGACTGTTCTGCATTTGAAAATATTAGACCTTCCTTTTCCTGATCTCTCTCTCTGCCTCATGTTGTTCACCTGATTACCAGTTATTCCAATAGTGCAACAGCTTGCCTTAAATATAGAGGTCCTATAGTACTTCACAGAATTGTTGTCAATTGTCATCTCTGTGGCCTAGATTCAAAGGCATGGGTTAGAATTTAAATCTGACTCCCTTTGAAGGGTACTTTAAAGTTGAATATTATGCACATTCATCCTCATTGCAAGATTGATTAATGTTCATTGGGGAGGCCACTAGCCTTACCCTTGCCCGTGTCCTTGACCCCAACCCCTCCCATCACAGTGTATAGCTGTGTCTTAAGACTTTTTCGCCATACTTCATCAAACCTCCTACCTGGTGCACAACCCAACATAGATTCTAATAAATGCAAGCAAGAAACAGACCGATCTGAAGAAGGGTCCCGACTCGAAACATTGTCTGTCCATTCCCTCCACAGATGCTGCCTGACTTGCCGAGTTCCTCCAGCACTTTGAGTTTTGCTCAGGAAACAGACCCTTCCACTTCTCCCTTGCAACCTCTACCTTCAGACAAGCCACGGTTGGCTAGGCTGCAAAGTCAAGTCGAGGTCATAGTCATATGCACAAGTACAGTGAGGTACAGGTACAATGAAAATCTTGCTTGCAGCACCATCGCAGGCACATAAACCACATACAAAAATAAGAATTACACATAACTTCTGCAAGACAGTGAAAAGAAAAAGTGATGGAAATGTACTGATTGCTGGAATACTAAGAACTCCATGTATGCCTCCTTGCTATATCTGATCAGAGTATTTGTTGTTGGCCCTAAGTGTTTAATATGCACTGATGTTCTCCAATTAGGTTTAGTTCACTATTGTCACATACACTGAAGTACAGTAAAAAGCTTTGTGTTGCATGGTATCCAATCAAATCAGATAATACTATACATAAATACAACCAAGCCAAACTCAAATACAATAGGTAGAGCAATGAGGAAGATACAGAGTGCAGAGTATAGTTCTCAGCATTGTAGTGCACCAGGTGCAGACCCACAGTCGAATGTCTGTAGTAGGGTAGAGGATGAATCGGACAGTGCCCTAGCAGATGGGAGAACCATTCAGAAGCTGTTCCTGAGTCCGGTGGTGCACACTTTCAAGGATCTGTATCTTCTGCCTGACAGGAGCAGGGGGAAGAAAAAATGATCAGCTTGGGACAAGTCTTTGTTAGTGTTGGTTTTAACTTAGACTGACATCAAAGGTCACGGCATTGTTATCCAACAACAAAGACACTGTTGAGCCACACAAAGATTAAGGAGAAATTACCAACGGCTTAGTCACAATAGTAGATTTAAGGAACATCGTAAAGGAGGTAAAAGATGTAGACAGGCTTCGTTGAGGAATTCCAGAGTGGGATGCCAGCCAAATCTAATGTTACAGAGGTGCAATCAGTTTAGTTTGATTTCAGACAAATACAGTAGAATGTTGGGATGAGGTAAGGAGATTGTAATGGGGACTATGACTTAAGTAATTTCAATCTTTTGTTGGAGAATTCCCCAATATTAATATCTTTCACCTTAAACACAAAATATTAATCAAAATAATCCAGAAGAGGAATTGCAAAAATATGATGAGGCACTACGAAGAGGTGAAAAAAAGTTGCCAATCACCTTGTGTGGAGAGTTTAAATAAATCAATGATATGTTGTTGTCACACTTACCAAGGTACAGTGACATGCAATGTTTCGCATACAACCCAGTAAAATCATATAGCAGACCTCACCTCGGCGGTACACAAGTGTCGCCACGTTTCTGGCGCCAAGTTCACTGAACAGTCCTATCTTCTGCCTGCCACCACATGTGGCAGAAGGCAGCCCCCCGCCATTGAAGCAAAAGTAAATACACATGTGTGATATGGTCCTATGGAATGTTATTGTTACATTATTCCACATGTAATCTGGACAGCCAATTTCCCATGGATATAAACTTTAATCTCTCAAAATTCCAGATATCAAATGCAGAGCCTGAACAGGATCTATGTACTTTGTTCTCTTGACTCCCAACACATCTAGACTCTCCTCCTTTTGTTTAGTTTTGCTGCTAAAATTTGTTTGTAAAATACCCGACTCTATTAGGATTGTGGCTTTTTAATTTCTCTTCCTGGTCTAACAAAAAACATTTTCCTTGAGGATAAATATTCAGGACTGTTATCAATGTATTGCTGCTATATATAAGATTAACATTTATGCGAAGATGAGAAAAATTCCAAATAAGCCAAATAATTAGAAAGAAATGTTGTATAATGTATTTCTAAAAGTGTAAAACTTCAAGGAGTCATTGAGCTAAAAAGTGAAGAGAGGAACATGTTATTAACTTGTAATAATCTTTTGAGACTGCAATGCATGATGCATCTTATGGCGTGCAAAGAACAGCTATGGAATTAATCGCAGAGGAATTGCCTTAAGCTGTGAAAGAAGACAGGTATAAAATCCATCTCCATGGAATTGCAGCATGCTCATAGTGGTCTTATTAAATGTGAAAATCAACTGGTCACTGGAAAAGTTCCACTGCACAAAAATCATTCAAATCTGTATGGTTTCACCCTACTACAATAAAAAAAACTTTTGTCTTCTAATGCCAAATAAAGCAATCAACAAATATTTGTTCTCACTGTCTTGTACTTCATTGTAGTCTCTTGTCTTATACTTAATTTATGATATGGCTCAAATGATATGAAACAATTTGCCCCCAGACACCTTGCAAACACCTTCAAGGTACATGGAGGAGTAACAAAATACATCGGCTCTGGAAGCCTTTATGGATGATTCACGATGTATAGAATCACACTAAAATAAACCATTTGACTGAAATGGTCCCTAATGGAGTTTTATGCTCCCAGACCCCCATCCCACTTTCCCCCCTCCCTTTTTTTCTTCCCACATGTCCTTTGCTGCAGATGCGAAATTCTCACCATTTTGTTAAACAGGGTTCTCCCAAATTCTGCACTAGATTTACAAACCTAAAACTCATTTAAAGCAATTGATTGCTATGCATCAGAAATAAATTAGTTTATGCCAAATAAAATCAGAAATTATGTTCTATCGAAAGAGGCCACGTACATCTGCTGAGTCTCTGGAAACATAACAGCACCTCATGTTTTGATTTACATCTTTCATTAACTCTGACCTTGATATTTACTAGTGCAAGACTTCCAAGGGGGCTTGGGGATATAAGGAAAATCTGGAACTTTGTGAAATATTGACCAACAAATATGGTTTATTGTTTTACCAAGAACAATGCAGAACAGGCTTTGGTCTTGGGCATTCTAATTCTCCTGCTTTAGATCATACAGGAGCATGTAGACACAAATTGTTGGCGTAACTCAGTGGGTGAGGCAGCATCTATGGAGTCTGTAGAAGGGTCTCGACCAGAAACATCACCCATTCCTTCTCTCCAGAGATGCTCTCTCACCCGCTGAGTTACTCCAGCATTTTGTGTCAGCCTTCGATTTAAACCACCATCTGCAGTTCTTTCGTACACATGCAGGAGCATGTTTTGGAGATGGGGGAGGCGGTTGTGCGGTTAAGTTTAGATATGTTCAAATATGTGTGGGGGGGGGGGGGGGTGATTGGAGTAGTATGGCAGGCAGGGTGACATTGGAAGGAAGTCACAGGAAAATTGAATTGAGCATTGAAAATAGGAGAGATCCATAAAACTCCATGAGCTTTCTCTGCCATTCAATATCATAAATAATCTGTTTTAGTTTTAATGTTTTATTCTTAATGGTTTACTGTATGTCGTGTTGTTGCTTGCGAGCGGAGCACCAAGGCAAATTCCTTGTATATGTACATATTTGGCCAATAAATTTATTCAAACATTAATTCATAACAGGGTTGAGCTCATTCTCCTGGTATGATTTCTTGACCAATTGCCTGATATTGGTTTTTAACACCTATTAAAACTAATATGCATGAGCAATGCCTGCTCCGGTTCAGTTAGCTGCCTTTAAGATGTTTGGAAGTACAACCTTGATGTGTAAATGACCTAGTTCAAATTATGTTGCATTCATGGCAGGCCATAAGACTAATCATAAGCTGATTGGAGAAACTATGAAAGCTTCAAGAACAGAAAAAAGGCCTCTTCACGTCTTGGTAAACATTCTCTAGTGCACTAATGCTAGAATATAAAATGCTCAGAATGTTCTTTCTTTTGGAATAAAATCATATAATATGATCTGACATCAGTCTGAAGAAGGATCTTGACTTGAAACGTCACCCATTCCTTCTTTCCAGAAATGCTGCCTGTCCCGCTAAGTTACTCCAGCTTTTTGCGTCTACCTTCGATTTAAACCAGCATCTGCAGTTCTTTCCTACACATATAATATGGTCGTTCAGCATGGTGTCTAAGCCAACTGTTAAGAAGAGCTTGTTTCATTCCCCTGTTCATTCCCCTTAGTCCTTTAAATTATTTTCATTTTTCTGTTATTTATCTGATTCCCTGTTGAAAGTTCCATTAAACCTTCTTCCACCATTAAAGAGCAGTGAAATCTAGATTACAACTAATTGCTTAAAATTAAAAGATATGTCCTCACCTCGTCTCAGATTCTTTAAAAAAATATTATTCTCCCCAGTTACCTATTCTCTATTTTTAAACCTATTGATTCTGCTGATAAATTAATTTAATTTAGAATATCAATGAATGATATAAATTGCTCCCTTTAATCCAATTTTACTTTTTCTGATACAAATCCTATAATTATCAGAAATAATGGTACAATTCCTTTTTCTCAAATAAAAATAAGTATAGATATACTAGTTTGTTAGTTACCAGAGGGTGAAATATGTTATTACACTAACCAGAGATGCATTATTGATTTATAAGCATGGGTAAAAATGATGGTAAAAACAGGTTGAATGCGCACTCTTTACAATGTGAGATATGTGAGAAACCTTGTTGTAAGGGTAAATATATGTGTGAGTGTGTGAAAATGTTTGTGTGATCTGGATACGTTTTGGGGCGAGACGTTTATGAGTTTCTATATATTTTTATCAGTGTGTGAACATGAATGCATGCATTTCTATTGTATGTGTGGACAAGCACATTATAGGGTATAGGTTTGAATGTGAGATTGTAAATGTATAGCACAAAATTAAATGTATGGATTAGTGTGGATTAGCGTTTCTATCAAGGCTTCTCTGTTATAGCCTTGCTGCTCTGAACTTGTGCTAAATATAGATGTCTGCATTGCAGATGCACAATTTTCAGAGCTTGTTATGAGAGAAGACTGACTGGTAGTGCACATGCAATTTTTCTGGACTGTTTGGCAGACCTGGCAAATGCAAATTACTTTAGCTTCACTTGATTTGTTTATTTAATAGAACCGACTCCTTAATACATTTCTGCTGGAAATACAGTTTGCAAGCAACATTATTCATGATGCAGAGCAAGAAAGGAGGTCACAGTAATGACCCCTAGTCTATATCAATTCCTCAGTATCAAAATCCTGAGGTCACCACTGATCAGAAACTCAATCAGACTAGCCAAGTAAATACCGTGGCTACATGAACAGGTGAGAGGAGAGCTACTCTGACAGCACCTCACAAACCTATCGTCTTTACTGCCAAAAAGAACAAGGATGGCAAGTGCATAGGTACACAACCATCTTCAAGTTCCCTTCCAAATCACATATTATCTTGATCTGGAAGTATATTGCAGGTTCTTCTAAACCCTGAAACCTATTACTCAACAGCACTATGTGAGTACCTTTGCCGCGAGGATAGTCACAGGACTAAAAAATGGTTCACCACTTACATATTCCATGAATTAATAAAAATTCTCTCACAGCATCTAAGAGAATGTGCTATAATTTTATGAACCATTTTATGTGATGGTTTGAACCTTACTGGGACTGGTATTAGTTGCTTCAAGCTATGGGAATTCTGTGTTGAAATAATGGGCCATGCTGCTCGAGATCCCTCTACCTACCTTGGAACCCAGCAGCATGGTCTGAGTGCTGATAGTACATGGATAGAGAGGGCTTCCAGGTCTGTTCAGGATGAGAGTAGTTTTAGAAAGTCAGCCATTAAAGAATTTCTGAGGTACTGTGCATGAGAAACCCAGTTTCCATTTCAAATTGCAAACCACAACACTTGCTTGTTTTGTCAGAAGATTCACTCGTTGGCGCAGCGGCAGAGTTGCTGCCTCACAGCACTTTGCAGCGCCAAAGATCCGGATTCAATACTGACTAAGGGCGCTGTCTGTGCAGAGTTCGTCCGTTCTCCCTGTGACCTGCATGGGTTCTCTCCGAGATCTTCGGTTTCCTCCCACACTCCAAAACCTTGCAGGTTTGGAGGTTCATTGGCTTGGTGTGTGTAGGATAGTGTTAGTGTGCAGGGATTTCTGGTCGGCGCGGACTCGTTGGGCTGAAGGGCCTGTTTCCGCGTTGTATCTCTAAACTAAACTAAAAGAGGTGATTGGCACAATCAGAGAAACGTAGAAAATAGGTGCAGGAGTAGGCCATTCGGCCCTTCGAGCCTGCACCGCCATTCAATATGATCATGGCTGATCATCCAACTCAGTATCCTGTACCTGCCTTCTCTCCATACCCCCTGATCCCTTTAGCCACAAGGGCCACATCTAACTCCCTCTTAAATATAGACAATGAACTGTGTGGCCTCAACTACCTTCTGTGGCAGAGAATTCCACAGATTCACCACTCTCTGTGTGAAAAATTATTTTCTCATCTCGTGACATAAAAAGTTTATTTTTATTGCAGTAAGTTTTGGGGATATGGAAAAGACAGAACTACCAGATTCAGATTCAGATTCGACTTTAATTGTCATTGTCATTGTACAACACAGTATAGAGACAACGAAATGCAGTTCGCATCTCCCTGGAAGAGCGACATAGAATATGATTTCAATAAATAAATCTACCAGAGGTAATAATGGGTGCTGGATAAGTATCTGAAAAAAAAATCAGGACTATGAGGTTCCCGATGTTAGGACTGGTTTGCTATCAGGACTCGCCCCAAGCGCAAAGGGGGAAATCCTTTAAAACCGAGATGAGAAGAACTTTTTTCACACAGAGAGTGGTGAATCTTTTGCCTCTGCATCAGAGGGTAGTTGAGGCCAGTTCATGGGTGGACTCAGAGGGAGTGATGTTAATGTGTGTTAAAGGGTTTTATTGTATTGAGAGAATAGGTATGGATACTGAGTTGGAATGATCAGCCATGATCATATGAATGGCGGTGCAGGCTCGAAGGCTAATGGCTACTCCTGCACCTAATATCTATTTCTATGTTTCTATCAGGACTGGTTTGCTTTTCTCTTGTGACAGTACAGACTCGATGGGCCGAATATCCTCCTTTCGTATTGCAATTTTTCTGCCGGTCTGTGAAATAGCATTTTATTCTTTTACCCGAGATTACTTTGACCATTCTGGTGTTTGTTTTAAGGCAGCGCCATTAGAGCCAAAGAACTTAGCGCAGAGATATTTGATTAGAGGTTGTTTTGTTTATCTTTCTATAATTTTATGTGAAGCTGGGACCGTGTCGGCCGTTTCAAAAGCTCGATCTTACCACAGTCGCTGTTAAATGTCGGTTTACTTTTCTATTTACCTCAGACTTGCTGGTTTATTGAGCGGAGAGAAGAAAGATATATGTTTTGAGGAGATGTGTGTATATATTTGGAGCTTCATTTCGCACACGTGACGATCCAAACAAAGCGGCAGTTGACGCCTCCCTCCTCGAGCGGACAACCGTCACTCGCGCCTTTTCCACACTAAAAGCGCGCGCGCCAGAGTTACGCTCATGCGCTGCTGGTGTAGTGGTATCATGCAAGATTCCCATTCTTGCGACCCGGGTTCGATTCCCGGGCAGCGCACACGTTTTAAATCGCTGTATGTGTACCCAAGATTGTATTTTACTGGCCACCCATCCAACACAAAACTGATTAGAGTTTGAATTAATTGCAAATGCTAGAAATGTGAAAAAAATAAATATAAAATTACCGGGGAAAATCTAGTCAGGCAACGTCAGCAGAAAGAGATTTTTTTTTAAATCTTGGTCATCTGTGGGAATGGACAGACATGGACAGTTTTGGGTCAGGACCCTTCTTCAGATTCCAGCATTTGCAGTTTCTTGTGTATCTATTTCTTAGATGGTGACCAAAAAAACCCCCCATATGTCACTCCAGCGCTGTGTTATATAAATACATACACACACACATATATGTACACACACACATATACATACACACACATATATGCACACATAAATATACACACACATGTGTATACATATATATATACACACATAACACATATATATACACACATACATATACACATATATACACATATATCTATACACACATATATATATATATATACACACACAAAACACATATATATATATACAAACACATATTTATACACACACATATACACACACACATATACACACACACATGTGCACACACACACACATTGTTACAATGCTGGAGTAACTCAGCAGGTTAGGCAGCACAAGAACAGGCCATTCAGCCCACAATATTTGTGTCGAACTTGATGCCAAGACCAACTCTTAGCTATCTGAGCACAACCCATATCCCTCAATTCCCTGCATATCCATGTGGCTGTCTAAAAGCCTCTTAAACACCACTATCGTATCTGCCTCCACCACCACCACTCTCTGTGTAAAAAAGTTGCCCCGCACATTCTTTTAAACTTTGCCCCCTCTCACCTGAAAGCTATGTCCTCCAGTATTGTAACCTGTACACCTAACCTGGTTGATAAACACAGCACCTGTATGAAAGGAAGGATATTTTGCTGCTTGTATGCGGTGTTGTGCGCAGTTTTGGTCTCCTAGTTTGAGGTAGGACATTCTTGCTATTGAGGGAGTGCAGCGTAGGTTGAACAGGTTAATTTTCGGGATGGCGGGACTGACATATGATGAAAGAATGGATCAACTGGGCTTGTATTCACTGGAATATCCAAGTCACTTTGCACCCTCAATGCTATGAAGATGCAGGGTGACTTGGGACAGGTTGGGTGAGTGGACTGATGCAGTTTAATGTGGATAAATGTGAGGTTATCCACTTTGGTGGCAAGAATAGGAAGGCAGATTATTATCGAAATGTTGTCAAGTTAGGAAAAGGGGAAGTACAACAAGATCTGGCTGTCCTAGTTCATCAGTCACTGAAAGTAAGTGTGCAGGTACAGCAGGCAGAGAAGAAAGTGAATGGCATGTTGGCCTTTATGACAAATTTAACAAACAGACTGGTCATTCCTTCTTCTCCCTGCTGCTGTGAGGCGAAAAGGTACACGCATCTACACCACCAGACGGAGCAATAACTCCTTCTCACTCTGCACTTTTATTGTAGATTGACCGGTTGTGTTACTCCAGTACTTTGTATCTTGTTTTGTAAACCGGCATCTGCGGTTCTTTGGGTATAAACCAATATTGCTGGTGTTATACGCAGTAGTACCAACATCTCCTTTTTTCCCTGAACTCATGTTGCCCCCTGGGAGTGTGGACCTTCCCTTGTGCGAGGGGTCACCCTCGGGAGTTGGCCCCTCACCCCCTCAATGTCCCTAAATCCCTCAGCATCGTCTGTCCCGCAGTTCCTCGGTGCCCCTCATCACCTCAGCGTGCCTCATTCCCTCAGTGTCCTCATTCCCTCAGCATCCACCAGACACTCAATAAGCAGCAGTCCCTCATCCCCTCAATGTCCCTCATCCCCTCAATGTCCCTCATCCCCTCAATGTCCCCTCATCCCCTCAATGTCCCTCATCTCCTCAATGTCCCTCATCCCCTCCATGTCCCCTCAATGTCCCCTCATCCCCTCAATGTGCCTCATCCCCTCAATGTCCCTCATCCCCTCAATGTCCCTCATCCCCTCAATGTCCCTCATCCCCTCAATGTCCCTCATCTCCTCAATGTCCCTCATCTCCTCAATGTCCCCTCATCCCCTCAATGTCCCCTCATCCCCTCAATGTGCCTCATCCCCTCAATGTCCCCTCATCCCCTCAATGTGCCTCATCCCCTCAATGTCCCTCATCCCCTCAATGTCCCCTCATCCACTCAATGCCCCTCATCCCCTCAATGTCCCCTCATCCCCTCAATGTCCCTCATCCCCTCAATGACCCCTCATCCCCTCAATGTCCCTCAACCCCTCAATGCCCCCTCAATGTTCCTCATCCTCTCAATGCCCCTCATCCCCTCAATGCCCCTCATCCTCTCAATGCCCCTCATCCTCTCAATGCCCCTCATCCCCTCAATGCCCCTCATCCTCTCAATGCCCCTCATCCCTCAATGCCCTCAATGTCCCCTCAATGTCCCTCAATGCCCCTCAATGCCCCTCAATGCCCCTCAATGCCCCTCATCCCCTCAATGTCCCTCATCCCCTCAATGTCCCTCATCCCCTCAATGTCCCCTCATCCCCTCAATGTCCCTCATCCCCTCAATGTCCCTCCCCTCATGCCCCCTCAATGCCCCTCATCCCCTCAATGCCCCTCATCCCCTCAATGCCCCTCATCCCCTCAATGCCCCTCATCCCCTCAATGTCCCTCATCCCCTCAATGTCCCCTCATCCCCTCAATGCCCCTCATCCCCTCAATGTCCCCTCATCCCCCCTCAATGTCCCCTCATCCCCTCAATGACCCCTCATCCCCTCAATGTCCCTCATCCCCTCAATGCCCCCTCAATGTTCCCCTCATCCCTCAATGCCCCTCATCCTCTCAATGCCCCTCTCAATGCCCCTCTCAATGCCCCTCATCCCCTCAATGCCCCTCATCCTCTCAATCGCCCCCTCATGCCCCTCATCCCCTCAATGCCCCTCATCCCCTCAATGTCCCCCCTCCCCCTCAATGTCCCTCATCCCCTCAATGCCCCCTCAATGTTCCTCATCCCTCAATGCCCCTCATCCCCTCAATCAATGCCCCTCATCCCCTCAATGCCCCTCATCCCCTCAATGCCCCTCATCCCCCTCAATGCCCCTCATCCCCTCAATGTCCCCTCAATGTCCCTCTCATCCTCTCAATGCCCCTCATCCCCTCAATGCCCCTCAACGTCCCTCATCCGCTCAATGTCCCTCATCATTCAAGTGTCCCTCAGTCCCTCAACATCGGTCAGTGTCCGGTGCTCCCTCAATGACCCCCCAGTCTGGAAGTCCCTAGTGACCAACTGACTCTCAGTGTCCTTCATTCCCTAATAATCATAATAATAATAATAATATATTTTATTGTCATTGTACATAAGTGCAACGAGAATTGGTATGCAGCTTCCATCCGATGTCAGTGACCAATGGCCATTAAAATCTTCCTCAAATGTCCCTCATTTCCCTCAGTGTCCGGCTTGGCGCCAGTGTGGGGGGGGGGGGAGGGTCACGCGGGGCTCGTGGCCGGAGCGAACGGACAATCGCTTCGCACGAGCTGTCCTTCGCGCGCTGAAATTTGGCGCTGAAGTTTAGCGTTGACGGACAGCGGTCTCCACCAATCGGATGGACTGTCCGCCCCATGGGCCAACGCCGTGGCCGGAGCGAGGTCCAATGGTCATCGAGGGGGGCGGGACATGGCGGTGTCTATAAAAGGCGGCGCTGTCCAGGCAGCGTCCACAGTGTCCGTGGACGATGGCCGGAGAAGAACCTCGACGCGTGACCCCACGACGAGCGGACAGCGGCGCGATCCTTCAAGACACACAGCCCATCGCCATGGTCATCCCACTGGTCAGCGAGGCTTCACCGGACGGACCGGGTCTGCGTTCCGGACAAGACCAAGGGTCAAGACCAAAGACATCGCCCCTCTCCCCCAATTTAATAAAATATCCCCTCAGGGGTCAATCCTTCCTTCCCACCCTCCCTGTCCAGAGGGTCGAGGGGTGAGTATGAAGGGGGGTGAGGGAGGGGAGTCTCTTTCTTGTGTCATTTTGCTCCATTGATGGTGTTCGCGGTTACACTCACCGGCGCTAAGTCCCCGCAAGTCCAGCTCCGCACAAACATCTACAGGTCAAGTTGGCTCCGAGTAGATCCAGCGCCCCTGGACGAGCAGCCTTGAAGACTATGCCGTGGGAGGGAGACCGCGACCGAGATGTGCTTCCACACCGAGATCTTGTCTGAGATCGGTGAGCTTCAATCTCCTCGGTAAGAAGAGAAAGAGCTGTAGGAACTCAGCGGGTCAGGCAGCATCTGTGGAGGGAATGGACAGCCGACGTTTTGGATCGTGATCCTTCAAGACGGGGGGGGGGGGGGGGGGGGGGGAGGTTCTACTGCAGTTGTACAGGGTCTTGGTGAGACCACACCTGGAGTATTGCGTACAGTTTTGGTCTCCTAATCTGAGGAAAGACATTCTTGCCATAGAGGGAGTACAGAGAAGGTTCACCAGACTGATTCCTGGGATGTCAGGACTTTCATATGAAGAAAGACTGGATAGACTCGGTTTGTACTCGCTAGAATTTAGAAGATTGAGGGGGAATCTTATAGAAACTTACAAAATTCTTAAGGGGTTGGACAGGCTAGATGCAGGAAGATTGTTCTCGTTGTTGGGGAAGTCCAGAACAAGGGGTCACAATTTAAGGATAAGGGGGAAATCTTTTCAGACCAAGATGAGTAAAACATTTTTCACACAGAGTGGTGAATCTGTGGAATTCACTGCCACAGAAGGTAGTTGAGGCCAGTTCATTGGCTATATTTAAGAGGGAGTTAGATGTGGCCCTTGTGGCTAAAGGGATCAGGGGATATGGAGAGAAGGCAGGTACAGGATACTGAGTTGGATGATCATATTGAATGGCGGTGTAGGCTCGAATGGCCTACTCCTGCACCTATTTTCTATGTTTCTAAGACACCATTCTTGTCTACATTGAACAGGTCAGTTAACGACGACAGCAGGTAGCAGAGGTTGATGGTCACCATTGATGGAATGACACATCGTTGAAGCTCCCAAAACCCAATCTTGCTCCAAGTTCTCTGTGACCTTCCACACCTGGCGCTGGAGAAGCTGTTGAGGAACAACTTGGTGGGACTTCTTGTCGACCTGGATCTCCTCCAGATGGTGTGAAGGGGAAACCATGAAACATCTGCCCACTGATGTGGTCGCCAGCTGTTTGCCAGGAACTTTCACCCCAAAAACTTGGAGGAAACTACCACTGGAATAGATGATCAGGTCAGCTGAATGAGTTTGACAAATTTCTTAAACACCGTGGATTCTCCTGTGCAACCCCAAGAGGGATTGGATAGCACACAACAAACGCCTTTCACTGTACCTCAGTACACATGACAATATAAATCAAACTAAACTAAAGCAAACTTAACTAATCTAAACTTAAGTAAACTAAACTAAAACAGATAAAATGAATGTCAGGAACTTGAGTGCCGTTCGTGTATAACCATCAGATTTGAAGCCACATCAATGGGGACCACACTGGAATCCATGGCGTTTAAGAAATTTGTCAAACTCGTCTAGTTCTGACTCATCATCTGTCCCAGTGGCATTTTCCTGCAAGTCTTTGGAGGGAAACTTCCTCATAAACAGCTGGCGACCACATGAGTCGGCAGATGTTTCATGCTTTCCCCTTTCACACCATCTGGAGAGAGAACTGGGGCCACAAGAAATCCAACCAACTTGTACCTCAACAGCATCTCCAGCGCCAGATGTGAACGATCACGCAGAACGTGGAGCAAGATTGGCCTTTGGGATCTTCAACCATGTGTTATTCCAGTCCATGGTGAACATCAACCTCTGCTATCTGCTGTCATTAACTGACCTGGTGAATGGGGACTAGAATGGAGTCCTGAAGGGCCGTGATCCTAGGGTTCCAGAACAAGTGGTCACAGTTTAAGTCTTTTAGGACCGAGATGTGAAAAACATTTTTCACACTGAGAGTGGTGAATCTGTGGAATTCTCTGCCACAGAAGGTAGTTGAGGCTACAGTTCATTGGCTATATTTAAGAGGGAGTTAGATGTGACTAAAGTGATCAGGGGGTATGGAGAGAAGGCAGGTACAGGATACTGAGTTGGATGATCAGCCATGATCATTTTGAACCGCGGTGCAGGCTCGAAGGGCCAAATGGCCTCTACTCCTGCACCTATTCTCTATGTTTCTAAAACATCATCTGTCCATTCCCTCCACATATGTTGCCTGGCCCGCTGAGTTCCTACGGAGCCACAGGAAGTTGTTCCTCAACAGCTGCTCCAACGTGGAAGTTTGCTTCAAACTTGGAGAAAGATTGGCCTTTTAGCAAAAGCTATCGATTCTGTCCGCAGATGTGGCTCTAGCAGGTATTGGAGACGAGTGGATGTCCACCACATCTTCTAAACCTCACTCAGTCCTTCCACAAGAACATGCATCTTGATGGCGCTACTTCGGACAGTTTCCCCATGAGTAGTGGAGTGAATTGGGAGTATAAAGAAAGAGTTAAAGGGAAAGCAAGTACAGGAATAGTTACAAAAGACTCCCGAATTAATGGGAAGGAAAGTTCGAGATGGGATAAGAGAGTAAGGTTAGGGCCAATGGTCACCTTTGTGAGAATGGAGGTGAATACAGAAGTTAAAGTGTTCTATATTAATGCGCAAAATATAAGAAATAAAGTGGACGAGCTTGAGGCTCAGTTAGACATTGGCAAGTATGATGTTGTGGGAACTACAGAGACATGGCTGCAAGAGGATTAGGGCTGGGAACAGAATATTCAAGGGTATACGTCCGATCAAAAAGACAGGCAGGTGGGTAGAGGGGCTGGGGTAGCTCTGTTGGTGAGAAATGAAATTCAGTCCCTTGCTTGGGGTGACATAGAATCAGGAAATGTAGAGTCAGTATGGATAGAACTGAGGAACTGTAAGGGTAAAAATCCCTAATAGGACATCTACAGGCCCCCAAATAGTAGCCTGGATATAGGGTGCAAGTTGAATCAAGAGTTAAAATTGACATGTCGTAAAGGTAATGCTACGGTTGTTATGGGAGATTTCAACATGCAGGTAGATTGGGAAAATCAGGTTGGTACTGGACCCCTGGACTTTGAGGAAGGACATTCTTGCTATTGAGGGTGTTCAGCCAAGGTTCACAAGGTTAATTCCCGAGAAGGCGGGACTGTCATCTGCTGAGAGAATGGAGCAGCTGGGCTTGTATACTGCAGAATTTAGAAAAATGAGATGGGATCTTATTGAAACGTGTAAGATTATTAAGAGTTTGTACACTCTAGAGGCAGGAAACATGTTCCCGATGTTGGGGGAGTCCAGAAACAGGGGCCACAGTTTAAGAATAAGGGGTAAGCCATTTAGAACAGAGATGGGGAAACACTTTTTCCACACAGAGAGTTGTGAGTCTGGAATTCTTTCCATCAGAGGGTGGTGGAGGCCGGTTCTCTGGATGCTTTCAAGAGAGAGCTAGATAGAACTCTTAGTGGAGTCAAGTGGATATGGGGAGAAGGCAGGAATGGGGTACTGATTGTGGATGATCAGCCATAATCACATTGAATGGCGGTGCTAGCTCGATGGGCCGAATGGCCTACTCCTGCACCTGTTGTCTATTGAAGCAAGGTTGTGTCCCAGCTCCCATGCTGTTTGGCATCTTCCTATCTGTCCTCTGTCTTGTCGACTGACACAGGAGCGAATCTTCACACTAGAAGCGACAGGAGCCTCTTCATTCTAGCAACGCTGAAAGCCAAGACCAAGGTAAGAAATGTCCAATGGTTCTTTATTAGTCATACTGAGCTAAAGTGAAAATGTTTTCTGTATACAGTTTAATACATGTATCACCATACATAATCACTATGACAAATCTTAAATAAGCATCTCAGATACGGTACAAGTGTATAACAGTAGTAGATTGAGATAGTGGACACAGAGGCCAGGTTTGGTGACATTTCCCAAGTGCAGGGTTGTTGAGTTGCCGGGATGCGGGGAGGGGGGGGGGGAGGGCAGCGAGCGTTGTGGAGCCGGAGAGGGTGGGTGGGGAGGGTGGAAGAGGGGGTGCGGGGGAGGGAGGGTGGGGGAGTGGTATGCGTGGGGAGGGAGGGGGGTTGTGTGTGGGAGGGAGGCGGAGTATTGGTGGAGGGGTGTGTGGGAGATGGAGAGGGGGGGTGGGGGAGGGAGGGGGGGGTGTGTGGTGTGGGAGGGAGAGGGGGGGGTGTGGGGGAGGGGTATGTGGGAGAGGGGGGGTGTGTGTTGGTGTGGGGGAGGGGGAACGGGGGGGTGTGTGGGATGGAGAGGAGGGGGTGGGGTGTGGGGAAGGGGTATGTGTGGGAGAGGGGGGGTGTGTTGGTGTGGGGGGAGGGAGAGGAGGGGGTGTGTTGATGGGGTGTGGGGGAGCGGTATGTGTGGGGAGGGGCGCGGGGGGGGTGTGTTGTGTGGGAGGGAGGAGAGGAGGGGGGGGTGTGTTGATGGGGTGTGGGGAAGGGGTATGTGTGGGAGAGGGGGGGGTGTGGTGGAGGGTGGCAGAGGGGTCTAGGGACGGGGGGGGGGGGAAATAAAGAAATAAAGTGGACGAGCTTGAGGCTCAGTTAGACATTGGCAAGTATGATGTTGTGGGAACTACAGAGACATGGCTGCAAGAGGACCGGGGCTGGGAACTGAATATTCAAGGATATACATCCGACCAAAAAGACAGGCAGGTGGGTAGAGGGGGTGGGGTAGCTCTGTTGGTGAGGAATGATATTCAGTCCCTTGCTTGGGGTGACATAGAATCAGGAAATGTAGAGTCAGTATGGATAGAACTGAGGAACGGTAAAAAATCCCTAATAGGACATCTACAGGCCCCCAAATAGTAGCCTGGATATAGGGTGCAAGTTGAAACAAGAGTTAAAATTGACATGTCGTAAAGATAATACTACAGTTGTTATGGGAGATTTCAACATGCAGGTAGATTGGGAAAATCAGGTTGGTACTGGACCCCAAGAAAGGGAGTTTGTGGAGTTCCTCCGTGGGATTCTTAGAGCAGCTTGTACTGGAGCCTACCAGGGAGAAGGCACTTCTGGATTTAGTGTTGCGCAATGAACCGGATTTGTTAAAGGGAACTCGAGGTAAAGGAACCATTAGGAGATAGTGACCATAATATGATGAGTTTTAATCTACAATTTGAGAGGGAGAAGGGTAGATCGGAAGTGTCAGTGTTAGAGTTGAACAAAGGGGACTATGGAGCCATGAGGGAGGAGCTGGATAAAGTTGACTGGAAAGATACCCTAGCAGGGATGACAGTTGAACAACAATGGCAGGTATTTCTGGGAATAATACAGAAGGTGCAGGTGCAGTTCATTCCAAATAGGAAGAAAGATTCCAAAGGGAGTAAGGGGCGACCGTGGCTGGGACAGTAGGGAAGTCAGGGACAGTATAAAAATAAAATAGAAGTACAACATAGCAAAGATGAGCAGGAAGCCAGAGGATTGGGTAATGTTTAAAGAGCAACAGAAGATAACTAAAAAGGCAATACGGGGAGAAAAGATGAGGTACAAAGGTAAGCTAGCCAAGAATATAAAGGAGGATAATAAAAGCTACTTTAGGTATGTGAAGATGGAAAAAATTAGTTAAGACTAAAGTCAAAAAATAGTTAAGACCAAACAAGGAAATGGCAGATGAGTTGAACAGGTACTTTGGATCCGTCTTCACTAAGGAAGACACAAACAATCTTCCTGATGTACCAGTGGCCAGAGGATCTAGGGTGACTGAGGAACTGAAGGAAATCCACATTAGGCAGGAAATGGTGTTGGATAGACTGATGGGACTAAAGTTTGATAAATCCCCAGGGCCTGATGGTCTGCATCCCAGGTTACTTAAGGAAGTGGCTCTAGAAATTGTGGATGCATTGGTGATAATTTTCCAATGTTCTATAGATTCATGATCAGTTCCTGTGGATTGGAGGGTAGCTAATGTTATCACACTTTTTAAGAAAGACAGGAGAAAGAAAACAGTATTATAGACCAGTTAGCCTGACATCGGTGGTGGGGAAGATGCTGGAGTCAGTTCCATTCTTCGCCCCCCCCGCCCCTCACATCCCTTACAAAATTCTTAAGGGGTTGGACAGGCTAGATGCAGGAAGATTGTTCCCGATGTTGGGGACGTCCAGGACAAGGGGTCACAGCTTAAGGATAAGGGGGAAATCCTTTAAAACCGAGATGAGAAAAACTTTTTTCACACAGAGAGTGGTGAATCTCTGGAACTCTCTGCCACAGAAGGTAGTTGAGGCCACACAGTTCATTGGCTATATTTAAGAGGGAGTTAGATGTGGCCCTTGTGGCTAAAGGGATCAGAGGGTATGGAGAGAAGGCAGGTACAGGATACGGAGTTGGATGATCAGCCATGATCATATGGAATGGCGGTGCAGGCTCGAAGGGCCGAATGGCCTACTCCTGCACCTAATTTCTATGTTTCTATCCCCTTCTCCCATTCTCCAAACCCCCACACACTTTCCCCGATGCCCCCCATTTGTGGACCAGCGAATATCCGCACACTATTTCACACACGCTAGGGGACAATTTATACAAACCCTAACACCATAACCCTAGCCCTAACCCTAACACTAACCCTAACACTAACCCTAACCCTAACGCTAACTCTAGGTTGATAGGCTTGGTACATGTATAAATTGTCCCAAACGTGTGCGGGATTATTGTGCGTGGGATCGCTGGTCAGTGCGGACTCGATGGGCCAAAGGGCACTGTATCTCTGAACTAAACGTGACACAGGGGCCCCCAGGGGTTGGACTCGAACCCCTAATGTTCTGCCTGCTCCTCATGTGAACTAAACTGTTACCCACAAGTTGTCCCAGAGGCAGATCTCTCTTCCAATGGTCTCTCCAAACCCCCAGAGGCAGCGGGCTTTTCAACT
This sequence comes from Leucoraja erinaceus, assembly GCF_028641065.1. NCBI lineage: Eukaryota > Metazoa > Chordata > Chondrichthyes > Rajiformes > Rajidae > Leucoraja > Leucoraja erinaceus. The sequence goes on along the minus strand of NC_073411.1, from coordinate 14,138,773 downwards.
GGGTACATGCAATGTGGCCAATGTACCAGTGCCAACCACCTGCTCCGGCCACTGGGTCTAAATACCCACCCACCCATTTTGAAGCAAGGACAGTTCAGTCTACACTCACTGATTCCATCCCAGTGAAAAGTTGGATGGTGATTGAATCTGGAAGCAGACCATCACATCTGTAATAGACAGGAAACAAAGAGTAGGGATTAACGGGTCCCTTTCAGAATGGCAGGCAGTGACTAGTGTGGTACCGCAAAGCTCGGTGCTGGGACCGCAACTATTTACAATATACATTAATGATTTAGGTGAAGGGATTACAAGTAACATTAGCAAATTTGCAGATGACACAAAGCTGGGTGGCAGTGTGAACTGTGAGGAGGATACAGGGTGACTTGGACAGGTTGGGTGAGTGGGCAGGTGCAAGGCAGATGCAGTTTAATGTGGATAAATGTGAGGTTATCCACTTTGGTAGCAAAAACAGGAAGGCAGATTATTATCTAAATGGTGTCAAGTTGGGAAAAGAGGAAGTACAACGGGATCTGGGGGGTCCTTGTGCATCAGTCAATGAAAGTAAGCATGCAGGTACAGCAGGCAGCGAAGAAAGCGAATGGCATGTTGGCCTTCATAACAAAAGGAGTGTCTAGGAGCAAAGAGGTCCTTCTGCAGTTGTACAGGGCCCTAGTGAGACCACACCTGGAGTATTGTGTGCAGTTTTGTTCTCCAAATTTGAGGAAGGACATTCTTGCTATTGAGGGAGTGCAGTGTAGGTTTACAAGGTTAATTCCCGGGATGGCGGGACTGTCATGCTGAGAGAATGGAGCTGCTGTATATACGCTAGAATTTAGAAAGATGAGAGGGGATCTTATTGAAACATATAAGATTATTAAGAGTTTGGACACTCTAGAGATGGGAAACATGTTCCCAATGTTGGGAGAGTCCAGAACCAGGGGCCACAGTTTAAAAATAAGCCATATAGGGGTGTAGGTGGGGGGGGGGGGGGGGGGTGTGTGTGTGGGGAGGGGTGGGTGGGGGGGGGTATGTGGGAGGGGGGGGGGATGTGGGAGGGAGGGGGGGGGTGTGGGGAGGGGGTGTGTGTGTGTGTGTGTAGGGGGGGGTGTGGGGGAGGGGGAGGGTGTGGGGGGGGGGGGGGGATGTGTGGTGTGGGGGGGGGTGTGGGTGGGGGGGTGTGGGGAAGGGAGGGAGGTGTGGGAGGGGGTGTGGGCGGGGAGGTCGAGGGGGAGGGGGCAGTGAGCTTTGTGGAGCCGGAGAGGGAGGGGGGGGAAGGGGTAGAAACATAGAAAATAGGTGCAGGAGTAGGCCATTCGGCCCTGCGAGCCTGCACTGCCATTCAATATGATCATGGCTGATCTTGTGCAGATTAATAAGCCTGTAATTGCAACAACACAAAAATGCATTAAATTACATTTCAGTAAATTTATACTCACGATACTACTGTAAACATGTCTGTAATGCAACCAAAACCTCAGTCCACAGTTCTTCACAGTTCATTCATAGATGTGGTTTGTGTTGGGTAGTGTTCAAGAGCCTGGTGGTTGCTGGGAAGAAGCTGTTCCTGAACCTGGAGGTCACGTTTTTTGGGCTTCTGAACAAAATAATGGGAGCGTAGTGCAACGACACACAGGTAACTAATAAAATAAAAATCCAGGAAATTAATAATTAAATTCTAGTGTAAAAAACATCTGTCGGGCAGCGAAAGACACAGTCCATAATATCTCATTGTTGTGGTTCATGTTGTGCAGTGTTCGAGAGGCTTGTAATTGCTGGGAAGAAGTTGATCTTAAACATGGTGGTCAGTTTCCCTGCTTCTGTTGGCTTTTCACACTGGTAGGTTTGTGTGGGTCTTTGATATTAGCTGCCTTTTGCAGGTAGCATCTCTTGTAGATCCCTTTGATGGTGAAGAGATCATCACCTGTGATGGATTGAGCAGTTTCTGCGTAACACATGCGTAACACCAACATCATCACACTGTACAAGATCACAGTGACTGCACCAACTACAGGGACATCTCACTTCTGAGTGTTACAGGAAAGGCCTTTGCCAGAGTGATCCTGCAAAGACTGCTGACCTTAGGCACTCTCTGACCTGAGGCACAATGCGGTTTCCATGGAGGTAGATCCACAATGGACATGATCTTCTCCCCGTGTCAAATACAAGGAAAATGTCAAGAGCAGCAAACCCCATTGTTCATCGCCTTTGTGGATGTTACGAAAGCTTAGAGGTGGTCATAAGTTTTGTGTGTGATTGCATTGATGTGCTGGACCCAGGACAGACCTTCAGAGACATGCACAACCAGGAACTTGCAACATAACGTTCTCCACCACTGCCCCATGAATGGAGACAAGTTTGTGGATCATCAGCTTTCCCCTCCTGAGGTCATTGACCATCTGCCATGTTTCATGTGATTGACCAGAGGACAATATCTGAAGAGAAGGCCATGGACCAGGGCTGGCACGCAGAAGCTTCATCACACCTGACCGTGATGTGTTGCTAAGGAACATCTGGCGTTACTGGGAATATGCAACTGATCCTCTGGAAACTGCCCTCGGTGGAAGACCATGAGGGTGTTTTTAGAGCTCGGCTGTCAGCGAAGTTGGAGCAGAAAATTGCTGGAAGAACTCAGCGGGTCAGGCAGCATCTGTGGAGGGAATGAACAGACTATGTTTGGATCGGGATCCTTCAAGATTCCATTCTTGTCTCCATTTACCAGGTCTACTTGAATGGCAGAACATTGAAGATGCCAAAGGCCACGTTCTACGCGACCTTCCACACCTGGCGCTGGAGAAACTGTTGAGGAACAACTTGGAGCGATTTCTTGTTGCCCCAGATCTCCTCCAGACAGTGAAGTGGAAAGCATGAAACATCTGCTGACTGATGTGATCGCCAACTGTTTGCGAGGAACTTTCCCTCCGAAGACTTGCAGGAAAATGCCACTGGGGCAGATGATCGACAAGTTTGACAAATTTCTTAAATGCCATGGATTCTCCCGTGCAACCCCAAGAGGGATTGGATAGCACGGAACAAAAGCCTTCGGAGAGAATGGATGTCAGGAACCCGAGTGCCGTTCGTGAAAAACCATCGGATATGAAGCCACATCGGAGGGGACCGCACTGGAATTTCTCACTACGTCCAACAAAGGCCCTTTTAAGAGCCATTTCTAGAAAGAGCTACAACCTATTCCCCGCACGCACTCTCGTCTACATTTGGGATTTCATCATCAACATTTCACAGTACAACTGGCAGCGAACTGTTGCACGCCATTTAAGAAATTTGTCAAACTCATCTGGCTCGGGCTCATCATCTGCCTCAGTAGCATTTTCCTGCAAGTCTTTGGAGGAAACGTTCCTCGCAAACAGCTGCCGACCACATCAGTCGGCACATGTTTGATGTTTTTCCCTTCACACCATCAAGCCCACAGTGATCATCAACTTTTGCCATGTTCCTGAGATTGACCAGAGGACAAGATGTGAAGAGACGGCCACGGTCCAGGGGTGGCACGCAGGAGCATCACACCTGACCCTGCTGTGTTGCTGAGGGAACATCCTGGTGAGCACCACCGGGCAGTCGGCATGGAGCCGGTCAAGACCAGACTCGGCCGGCAGTGACCACGAACAAGGATCAGCCCGGCGTCTGAAGTGACTGCCAAGAACAAGGGTCAAGGACGGGCCCGCGGTGGGTGTCGGAGGTCAGTCGAGGTCGCGCGGCCGAGAGAACAAAGAGTGACCATGCGTTGGAATGAGGGGGGGGGGCCCAAGAAGGAAGAGGGACCATTGGGACCACACTGGTCACTCATCACCCCAACAGAAGAAGGACTTCAGGACTGATGGACAGACCGGCAATCAGCGTTAAGATGACTGTTGTCATGGGTCAGGGCACTCTGCCCCCCTCTGAAATCACCATAAACGCCACTCCGCTGGAAAATGTCTTAAATTCACCAACCTAGGATCTACGGTGACCGACAGCAACTCATGGATGAGGAAACCACTTCACGTACAGTAAACCACCTTCCTACAGCACCCAGGTTCGGGAGACTAAGCAAGTTGACATGGAAGAACAGGAAACTCACAATGAAGACCAAGGCAACTGTCTACAACGCGTGAGTGTTGAACACGTTACTGTACAGCAGTGAAGCTTGGGCGACTTACCTCCATCAAGAAACGTCAAGGAGTGACCTGCGTCGGAACCAGGACAGACCTTCAGAGACATGGACATCCAGGAACTTGCAACATAACGTTCTCCACCACTGTCCCATTAATGGAGACAAGTTTGTGGATCATCGGCTTTCCCCTCCTGAGGTCATCGACCATCTGCCATGTTTCCTGTGATTGACCAGAGGACAATATCTGAAGAGACGGCCATGGACCAGGGCTGTCACGCAGAAGCTTCATCACACCTGACCCTGCTGTGTTGCTGAGGAATATCTGGTGTCACTGGGAATTTGGAGCTGATCTTCTGTAAACTGCCCTCAGTGGAAGACCGTGATGGAGATGTGTTTTTAGAGCTTGGCTGTCAGCGAAGGTGGAGCAGAAAACTGCTGGAGAAACTCAGCGGGTCAGGCAGCATCTGCGGAGGAAATGGACAGATGACATTTGGATCAAGACGCCATTCTCGTCTCCAATTACCAGGTCGGTTTCTGATGACCGTAAATGGCCAAGGTTGATGATCATCATGGACTTGCATGTCAGATGCTTGAAGATCCTGGAGACCCAATCTTGCTCGATGTTCTCTGCGAACTTCCACACCTGGCACTGGAGAAGCTGTTGGGGAACAACTTGGTGGGATTTCATAGGGCGCTGGATCTCTTCCAGATTGTTTGAAGGTGGATGCCGCAGGTCGGTCGAGGACACGACTCCGAGAGGACATTTCATCTGTGGAGGGATTGGACAGACAACGGTTTGGATCAGGAATCTTCAAGACTCCATTCTTGTCTCCATTTACCAGGTCGGTTTCTGATAACAGGAAATGACCAAGATTGATGATCACCGTGGACTTGAATGACAGAAGATTGAAGCCACTCAAGACCGGACTTGGCCTGCTTTGGCCACGAAGAAGGACGAACCCGGCAACCGAAGTGACCGCCGAGACAAGGGTCAAGTACGGGCCCTCGGTAGATGCCGGAGGTCAGACTGCTCATGGAATGGCCCGCCGCGGAGAAGGAAGAGGAACCATCGGGATCATATTGGTCACTCATCACCCCAACAGAAGAAGGACTTCAGGGGCTGATGGACAGACTGTCTCATGCTTGCAATGGTTACCGACTGGCAATCAGTATTAATACAACTGTTGTCATGGATCAAGGAACTCCACTCCCCTCTGTAATGATCCTAAACACCACTCAGCTGGAAACTGTCATCTAATTCACCTACCGAGGATCAATGGTGACTGATAGCCACTCTCTGGATGAGGAAATCAATTAATCTACAGTAAACCTCCTTCCTCTACAGTAACCACATTCTGGAGGATATCCAAGCAGATATGGAAGAACAGATTGATTAGTAGGACGATGTTACAATCCCTAAGGTTTCACTACAATTGACATTCTTGGGGATGACCACCAGGTCATTTTGCTACCAATCAGACACATCTTCAGTTGTGTACCTCAATGACACTGGGCGTTTCGGCCTTTTATCACAAGACACCCTCAGTCGAGGCAGGCCCACCGCAGGGTGATCAGACCTGGGTGTGTGTCTTATGCTTAGCCTCTAGATGGTCAGTCACGTGGCAGCCCTGACAGCATCTTTTCTCTTCAGCCACACAGCCAGTGACTGCTCCATTCGGCTTTTTTCCTTCCATCTTCCTCTGTTCCGCTACCTGTGGCTGGTTGGGCTCTGGACTCGTGTCATTTGGTGGGACAGTACTTGGTTGAGCTTTTCCTGGGGTGCTGATACCCTGTGGTCAACCTGCCACTGGGCTTCACTCGACTGGTTTGACCTACCGCTTAGAAAGTAATGGTCATTGCGAGGCCTCTCACCAAACTCTCTCAGGCCCTGGTGGATCTCGAGACCCTTCTAGGATGTTAACTTTTCCCAGCCACAGATGCAGCTTCGTAGCTTATGTCCTGCCGGGGCTGCTGCTCTGCCAATTGCTGTGCTAGTTGTAATATTCATAGTCGATTCCTTCCAGGAGTAATAATGTCCTATTGGCAGCATTCCCTCAGATTATCAATCTCTCTCCTGCACTCTGACTTGTCATTACCCATTATTTGCCCAACATTGGTGGTACCATCTGTGAAATTTAAAGATGGCATTGGAATGGTCTGGCTATGCAGTCCTGGTGATAGAGCAGGGGACTGAGCACACAGCCTTGAGCTGGTCCTGTGTTGGATATAGAAGGAGGTGTTGCATTAGGGCTGCAAGCTGTTGTTCATTGTTATTTCTGCTGCTGTCTTTAGAAACATAGAAAATAGGTGCAGGAGTAGAGGCCATTCGGCCCTTCGAGCCTGCATTGCCATTCAATGTGATAATGGCTGATCATCCAACTCAGTATCCTGTACCTGCCTTCTCTCCATACCCCCTGATCCCTTTAGCCACAAGGGCCACATCTAACGCCCTCTTAAATATAGCCAATGAACTGGCCTCAACTATTCTTTCTGTGGCAGAGGATTCCACAGATTCACCACTCTCTGTGTGAAAAAGAATGTTCTCATCTCGGTCCTAAAAGACTTCCCCCTTATCCTTAAACTGTGACCCCTTGTTCTGGATTTTTCCCAACATCGGGAACAATGTTGTCGTTCACCTGACTGAGGTCAGTTGACAGGACTCACCATGGGGAGATCGACAACAGCGCTCATATGAGCAATCTTGACGCCATCCTCACCAACACCATGCATATCATCACCGGCTGCCTACGTCCTACTCCGATGAATCTTCTTCTGGTGTTCGCAGGTATTGCACCCCCTAGCATCACAGAGAGTATTTCACCCACAGGCTGGTATGCAAGGCCCCATCGGACGCCAAACATCCTCTGCACCACCTCGCCCAGGACTCACAGCAACTGGGACCTCAACGCCTGTCATCTCATCGCCTCTTCTCCCGTCACACAGCGACCCTGTGTGGCTCGTTTCAACACACTAGGAGCACGGAGAACCAGCTGGGAACAGACTTCACGACCTCCTCAGCTCACTGTTGCTCCAAACACCACAGCCCCACTCGGCTCCAACCTGCCCCGTAAGGAGTGGGTCGCCCTGAACCAGCTCCGTACAGGGGTCGGCCGGTTCAACGCCAACATGCATCACTGGGGGCTGTGTGATCAGCAGCCTGCGTGTGTGGAGCAGACCAGCAAACAGCGCAGCACGACATTTTCAACAGCGCTGTCCTCCGTTCCCCCCTGGTGGAGGGCTGGACCTCACAGCCCTTGACAACAGCATCTTGAACTGGCTACAGCGCCTGATGGCCGTTACATAACCTCTGCTTCCTCAGACGCAAGAAGAAGTATAGAGGAGGGGGTGTTGCCAATTTGTGCTGAGCTGGAGACCTTGCTCGAGACTGACTTTGAGCCCCGTGGACTTACCATCTGAGCCCTTGCCTGGGATCGACACTCCAACCACTGCCTACGTATTTTAACATCAAGTGAGACCACACCAGGAGTATTGTGTGTAGTTTTGGTCCCCTAATTTGAGGAAGGACATTCTTGCTATTGAGAGAGTGCAGAGTAGATTTACAAGGTTAATTCCCGGGATGGCGGGACTGTCATATGCTGAGAGAATGGAGCGGCTGGGCTTCTACACTCTGGAGTTTAGAAGGATGAGAGGATATCTCATTGAAACATAAAAGATTGTTAAGGGTTTGGACACGCTAGAGGCAGGAAACATGTTCCTGATGTTGGGGGAGTCCCGAACCAGGGAGCCACAGTTTAAGAATAAGGGGGTAAGCCATTTAGAACGGAGACGAGGAAATACTTTTTTTCCCCACACAGAATGGTGAGTCTGTGGAATTATCTGCCTCAGAGGGCGGTGGAGGCCGGTTCTCTGGATGCTTTCAAGAGAGAGAGCTTGATAGGGCTCTTAAAAATAGTGGAGTCAGGGGATCAGTGCCTGCCAGACCCTGAGCTCCATTTGGTGGGTGGTAGAGATGACATGGTTGGCTGGCTGTTGTTCTCTGCATTCACAGGCTGGGCTCATCAGTGTGATCATCAGCATCTGATTGACCTGAGATTGACCAAAGGACAAGATCTGAGGAGATGGCCATGGACCAAGGGAAACGTAGAAGCTTCATCGCTCCCGACTCTTCTGTGCTCCTGAGGATGTGGTGCTACTAGGAATAGACTGAGCTGCTTCTCCGCGGAACTGCCTTCCCGTGCCTGGTCTGGGACATCGCTCGGGACTTCAGGTAAGACATTTACTTGGGTATCCTTGCCCTGCAATTCCCCACGAGATAGACCTTACAAACAGTTGGAGAACACTCACTGGCAGCATATTCATGGCTCCCGATGTCTCCCCGTCTGAAGCAGCTCCTGTGTCACCAACAATGTAGACAGCTGTCGGTCTTGAAACTGCCACTTGTCATAAGTTCATTGGTCATAGGACCAAAATTAGGCCATTCAGCCCATCGAGTCTACTCCACCATTCAACCATGGCTGATCTATTTCACCCTCTCGACCCCATTCTCCTGCCTTCTCCCTGTAACATTTGACCCCTTTACTAATCAAGAACCTGTCAATCTCCGCTTTAAAAATTCCCAATGACTTGGCCTCTGCTGCCGTTTGTGGCAAATAATTCCACAGATTCACCGCCCTCTCTAAAGAAATTCATAAGTTACAGGAGTAGAATAAGGCCATTCAACCCATCAAGTCTACTCTGCCATTCAATCAGTGCTGATCTCTCTTTCCCTCTCAACCCCATTCTCCTGCTGTCGCCCCATAACCCGATACACGTACTAATAAAAAATCTGTCAATCTCTGCCTCAAAAATATCCATTGACTTGGCCTCCATCTCCATCTGTGGCAATGAATTCCACAGCTTCACCACTCTCTGACTAAAGAAATTCCTTATCATCTTTCTAAAGGTACGTCCTTTTATTCTGAGGCTATGGCGTCGTCGAAGACTCCGACTGATGGAAACATCTTCTCCACATCCACTCTTACTATTTGGTAAGTTTAAATGAGTTACCCTCTCATCCTTCTAAACCCCAGCACGTACAGGCCCAGTGATGCCAAATGCCATCATATCTTAACCCCAATCATTCCTGAGATCATTCTCGTAAATGTTCTCTGGACCAACACATCTTTCTTGAGATTTGGTGCCCAAAACTGCTCACAATATTCCACATGTGGTCTGACCCAGTGCTCTGGGAACTCCTCAGCATTATATCCCTGCATTTGTATTCTAGCCCTCTCACAATAACTGCCAGCTTTGCATTTGCCTTCCTTACCACCAATTCAACTTGTAAATTAACTTTTTAGGAATCCTGCAGCAGCAGCACTCCCTTTGCACCTCCAAATCCTGAATTCTCACCACATTTAGAAAATAGCCTTCGCCTTCGACTCCACATATTGCTATGCTGTATTCCATTTGCCACTTCTCAGCCCACTCTCTCAACATTTAGTTACCTTCTGTTGTTTTTTCAAAAGTTTCCCAATTCTCCAGCTACCCCACTAACCTTTGCAATGTTATATGCCTTCTCTTTAATTTTATTCCCCCTTGTCTCCTTTCTAAAGATACATCCTTTAATTCTGAAGCTGTGCCCTCTTGTCCTAGACACTCTCCCACTAGTGGAAACATCCTCTCACATCCACACTTTCACTATTCAATGAGGTCGCCCGCTCATCCTTCTAAACTCCAGCGAGTACAGGTCCAGAGCGGTCAAACATTCATCATATGTTAATCCAATCATTCTCATAAACCTCCTCTACAACCTCTCCAATACCAGCACATATCCCTCTTCAGATATGGGTCCCAAAACTGTTCACAATATTCCACATGTGGGGTTGACCAAAGCCTCAGCATTACATCTCTTCTTATATATTTTAGAGTTACTCCAGCTTTTTGAGTTTATATTCCAGTTGTCTTGAAATGAATGCTAACATTACATTTGCCTTGTTATTTGTATGTGCAGGATCGCTCAGTATTTGGAGAAACAGTGGGCCTTTGGGATCTTCAGCGTTGCCCTGCCCTTCAAGTCCACGGCTGGTGATCTACCTCCAACATTTTGCTGCACAGAGCCAGAGGGAAATATCGAGCAGAAGCCCATTGAAGCCTCGTCACTACGGACTGCAACCGGTTCCAAACAGAGGGGTCAGATGTCACCAGAAACCCACTGTAACCACTCTGGACACTGCTCTTCCAGGGTGCAGGACGTTACTCAGTACGTACCCTTCCAAAGGGTGTCTGTAGACAGCAAGACTTAACCTGTTGGGGTCATGAGGACCAGTGGGTGTATTGTCATATTGAATGGCGGTGCAGGCTCGAAGGGCCGAATGGCCTACTCCTGCACCTAATTTCTATGTTTCTATCCCCTTCTCCCATTCTCCAAACCCCCACCCCCACACACTTTCCCCGATGCCCCCCATTTGTGGACCCAGCCTGTGACCAGCGAATATCCGCACACTATTTCACACACGCTAGGGGACAATTTATACAAACCCTAACACTAACCATAACCCTAACACTAGCCCTAACCCTAACACTAACCCTAACCCTAACACTAGCCCTAACACTAACTCTAGGTTGATAGGCTTGGTACATGTATAAATTGTCCCAAACGTGTGCGGGATTATTGTGCGTGGGATCGCTGGTCAGTGCGGACTCGATGGGCCGAAGGGCACTGTATCTCTGAACTAAATGTGATACAGGGGCCCCAGGGGTTGGACTCGAACCCCTAATGTTCTGCCTGCTCCTCCACCAGAAACCCACTGTAACCACTCTGGACACTGCTCTTCCAGGGTGCAGGACGTTACTCAGTACGTACCCTTCCAAAGGGTGTCTGTAGACAGCAAGACTTAACCTGTTGGGGTCATGAGGACCAGTGGGTGTATTGTCCAACCAAGGAGTTGTTCTGAAGTCCTGACCTCCCTTTCTTTTACAGCAGGCAACTCAAATCCCACCCACCCTTTCAAAGGTCATTGAAAAAGCCACTAATAAAGAGCCGTGATCTTGTATATTGGTCTCTTTTTATTTTGTGTCTCTCAATACATCTCACAAAAGCTAAGAAATCTGGTCACGGTGTAACTGGGGCGTAGGCACTGAATCCTGACGAGGTGAGACAAGAATTTGGTTTTCTTTTTGGGGGGGTGGGGTTGAGAAGGAGGAGGGAGGTGTGGTGCCTGTTATCGCCCCCTTTCATCACTCCCCTCCACACTACCATGTCCACTAAGTGCACCTCACACTCTGCCTCTGTCCAAAAAAAGTTATTTTAAGTAATATCGTTAATCAACAATTTCAGCCTTTCCAGCCCAGTGTGTGGCAGGATTGAATCTGGGGATAGACACTTGGTCCAGGATGTTTCGGAGTGGCTGCATGACAGCCTCAAGGGGGAGGGGGAGCAGCCAGAAGTTGTTGTGCATGTTGGTGCAAATGACATTGGTAGGAAAAGGAAGGAGATTCTGCAATATGGCTACAGGGAGTTAGGTAAATATCTTAAACAGAGGACCGCCAGGGTAGTGATCTGAGGATTCCTTCAAGTGCTAAGTTCTAGTGTGGGTAGAAACAGGATGCTGTAACTGATATCCCTTGTAAAAACAGCTCTATGTTCCAGCGTAAATGCTGAAGTCATCATTAGTTTCCACCGTGATAAATTTCAAAATCACTCTAAAGGAAATGAAAAAGAGGAATTAATGTAGGTTGAATGTTAGAAAAAAATGAATATTTTTGAAACTTCTCGGTTGTAAAATAATTGATTAAAGGATCTTTGCTTCAAGGCAATGTTCTAGTGTTCAGATTTCAAACTATTTCATTGATACCTGGAGCAGCTGCCTCCATTAACCGTGTATGATACAGATGTGCCTCCATCAATGCTCAATGTGGGACTCTGGGGAGCATCATTAATCAGAAATATACATGATTAAATATACATTATCATGGGTCTGCAGGCACATTTATCTAAATAAAAGTCGTTCTGTGGAACAAAAATATTTTCCACAAATTTATTTGACAATTTAAGAAAGCCTGCTGAATTTATCGTGGCAAAACACAAATGAGCTGGAGGACCTCAGCAGGTCAGGCAGCATTGATGGTGGGAATGTGGGAGCCAGTAGCCACAACAGGCCAGAAGGCACCATATTTCAGCTACATGGAGTTAACATAGAAACCACGAGGTGTATTTGAAAAGAGATAATTGGAGTTAGGTAATTACAATTTCTATTCACTGATTTCCTTGTCACTTGTACAGGGATAGTGTTGGATGGTTTTATGCAAATTAAAATTATAGCTTATATCATAGACTCTAGTCACTTAAACATTGGCAAATTGAAAACAACTGAATTAAAAAACTGTTATCAACCTTTCTCTATTCAACAGGTCCTTGTTGATATTTGAACTCGTCTAAGTGCTTGGCATTTCAATGAGGTAAATAATGCCCTATTCCTCCCTTTTTAATTCGAGGCCACACATCCACTCAGGAAATGTAATTTTGTTTTCCGGCTGTGGATATTCAACAAAATTATGAGACTTCGATCAAAAAGCTCAGGTCAATTTGTCCTTCAGAAGAGATGTTGATTAACACATGATTTTTGTTCCTCCATTTGCAGGCTGTGAGCAATTCTCACAAAATGCTTCCATCTTCAAGTACCAAGTCTTCTAGCCCATTTAAACTTTAAAAGTCATGGTCTGTAAAAGGCATTGTCCACAACTGGAAGAGTAAAGTAATAAATGTTAGATCAGATGCAAATCTTGTGTTACAGTATCTTGTCTCTGAATCCATGTGGCATCATCGAGGATCCATTGGTATATGGCAGACAAACTGCTACTGTAAATATTTCTCTCATGTCAAAGTCATACATCAGAGAAACAGGTCTTTGAACCCAACAAACCCATTCCATCACACCCAGTAACATCAATCCCATTTTATTCTGCCCACATTCCCATAAACTCTTGTCTCAAGAAGGGTCCTGACCCGAAACGTCACCTATTCCTTTTCTCCAGAGATGCTGCCTGACCTGCTGAGTTACTTCAGCTTTTTGTTTCTTATCTTCCCATAAACTCGCCTAGATTCAACCATTTACTTACACAGTGGTGTTAGTGACCAATAAACGGAAAACTTGAACATTTTCATAGAATGTAGGAGGAAGCGGGATCACCTGAAGGAAATTATAGCATCACAGGGTGAACATGCAAACTCCAAACAGACAGATCCAGGGGTGAGAATTGAACCTGGGCCCCTGGTGCTCATAGACAGCAGCTCTGATGGCGATGCCACTGTGCTGTACACTGAGTAATAAGGATTAAAAGCTCATATTGAATCTAATAAAAACACAGACACCGTTGTCTAGATTTGTACCCCAGAGATTTTATTGTATAGTCACCGACAGTAAATGAGGAAGTAAGTAAACACCTGACTTATCTAATAAAAGGTACACAAAAATGCTGGAGAAACTCAGCGGGTGCAGCAGCATCTATGAAGCGAAGGAAATAGGCACCGTTTCGGGCCGAAACCCTTCTTCTGACTGATTTCGATTTTCCAGCATCTGCAGTTCCTTCGTGAACACTTGATCTAATAAAAGATTTTAGATGGCAAGTATTTTCATTTTTAGTTATGACTGCAGGGTTTTTCCATCAATTTTCTCTGCTTCCTTCCTGGTACTGTCACAGAACATAATACAGTACGTCACAGTAATAATTAATAAAAAAATAAAGTGATCTCTGGGTTACAATACAATGGAGAAACATAACGCAATATATTCTGCTTCAACTGCATGCCACAATAATTGACATATTTCTATCCCATACCATCCTGGCCACACACTCATCTCCCTGCTACCTTCAGGTAGAAGGTACAGGAGCCTGAAATCTGCAACAACCAGGTTCAGGAATAGCTACTTCCCCACAGCCATCAGGCTATTAAACCTGGCTTGGACAAAACTCTGATTATTAATAACCACTTTCTGTTATTTGTACTTTACCAGTATATTTATTCATTTATATCACGGTATATGGACACATTTATCTTTTTTGTAGTAAATGCCTACTATGTTCTGTGTGCTGAAGCAAAGCAAGAATTTAATTGTCCTATACAGGGACACATGACAATAAACTCACTTGAACTTGAACTTGCTTCCTTCCTGGTACTGCCACAGAATATAATACAGTACGCCACAGTAATAATTAATAAAAAAATAAATAAAGCGATCTCTGGGTGACAATACAATGGGGAAACATAACGCAATAAGTTCTGCTTCAACTGAATGCCACAATAATTGACATATTTCTATCCCACACCATCCTGGCCACACACTCATCTCCCTGCTACCTTCAGGTAGAAGGTACAGGAGCCCGAAGTCTGCAACAACCAGGTTCAGAAAAATTTACCAGTATATTTATTCATTTACATCTGTTTCATTTATTTATGGTATATGGACACATTTATCTGTTTTGTAGTAAATGCCTATGTTCTGTGTGCTGAATCAAAGCAAGAATTTCATTGTCCTATACAGGGACACATGACAATAAACTCACTTGAACTTAAACTCACTTGAACTTGCTTCCTTCCTGGTACTGCCACAGAATATAATACAGTACGTCACAGTAATAATTAATAAAAAAATAAATAAAGTGATCTCTGGGTGACAATACAATGGGGAAACATAACGCAATATGTTCTGCTTCAACTGCATGCCACAATAATTGACATATTTCTATCCCACACCATCCTGGCCACACACTCATCTCCCTGCTATCTTCAGGTAGAAGGTACAGGAGCCCGAAGTCTGCAACAACCAGGTTCAGGAATAGCTACTTCCCCACAGCCATCAGGCTATTAAACTTGGCTCGGACAAAACTCTGATTATTAATAACCATTTTCTGTTATTTGTACTTTACCAGTATATTTATTCATTTATATCTGTTTCATTTATTTATGGTATATGGACACATTTATCTGTTTTGTAGTAAATGCCTACTATGTTCTGTGTGCTGAAGCAAAGCAAGAATTTCATTGTCCTATACAGGGACACAGGACAATAAACTCACTTGAACTTGAACTTGCTTCCTTCCTGGTACTGCCACAGAATATAATACCATTTATTGTACGTCACAGTAATAATTAATAAAAAAAAAAATAAATAAAGTGATCTCTGGGTGACAATACAATGGGGAAACATAACGCAATATGTTCTGCTTCAACTGCATGCCACAATAATTGACATATTTCTATCCCACACCATCCTGGCCACACACTCATCTCCCTGCTACCTTCAGGTAGAAGGTACAGGAGCCCGAAGTCTGCAACAACCAGGTTCAGGAATAGCTACTTCCCCACAGCCATCAGGCTATTAAACCTGGCTCGGACAAAACTCTGATTATTAATAACCATTTTCTGTTATTTGTACTTTACCTGTATATTTATTAATTTAGTTTTTAAGAGACTTCAAGGTAGGCGTCTGAAGAAGGGTTTTTCGGCCCAAAACGTTGCCTATTTCGCTCCATAGATGCTGCTGCACCCGCTGAGTTTCTCCAGCTTTTTTGTGTAACCTATTCATTTATATCTGTTAAATTTATTTATGGTATATGGACACATGTATCTGTTTTGTAGTAAATGCCTACTATGTTCTGTGTGCTGAAGCAAAGCAAGAATTTCATTGTCCTATACAGGGACACATGACAATAAACTCACTTGAACTGCCACAGAATATAATACAGTACGTCACAGTAATAATTAATAAAAAATAAATAAAGTGATCTCTGGGTGACAATACAATGGGGAAACATAACGCAATATGTTCTGCTTCAACTGCATGCCACAATAATTGACATATTTCTATGTCTAGGCATCTTGCGTTGAAACTTTCTGCACAAAGTTTTGCCCAACTTGTGGGTGTTGAGTGACGGGCCGCGCGCCGCGCTGGTTGGCGAGCCCGCGCAGGCGCAGTGTGGCACGCCAGGCCAGGCCGCCATCTTCTCTGCCTGTGTCTTGTGTGGAGTTATTATTACTTCTTCTTCCTCTGGCTTTGTTTCTCCGGCTGCTGCTCCTGCTCCTGCTCCGCCCGCCGCTCCTGCTCCTGCTCCGCCGCCTCTCCTCTTAATTAAAACCCTCTCCCCCCCCCAGGCAGGACCGTGTTAGTTTAACCAGTAGAAGAGAACCTTGAATCCTCAGCGCTCACACGACGCTCCCACCACCATGATGATGGAGGACGACGGGCAGCCGAGAACCCTGTGAGTGAGTACGCGGCTGATGGAAGGAGGGAGAGGCCGAGGCCTTCCACACTTCTCCACCACACAAACAATCAACCGACCCCACAGCTTTCCAGGCACCTTGGGGATCAGGGGAAGGCTTTAAAAGCGGGGTTGAGCTCCCTGCTGCCTCGGGGCCTTGTCATTTTCATCCCAAGGCCTCGGACCTCAAGTCAACCGGTTTTATTTGGTGCTCAGGAGAGAGCAGAGCGCTGAAACCGTGCTCCCCCCTCATAGCCTGTGTCTAATAAATATAATACATCTCAGAGAAAAGTATTCCTCCCCTCCCCAAGTGGAAAGGAGTATTTGCTTTCAGCAAAGTTAGCTCATCCTCGAGTATTGCCCAATGTCACCCCCAACATCGGATTTCCATCTATTTAGTGACTCAACTACTTCCTAAAACGTCTATATTAAGGGTAAAGTGATGGATTTACTTGCTCTCTCTTACCTCCTGAGTGTATATGAACAGACGATGTTTCTTTTTTTTTCGTTCGAAAATCCTATTGAGGTTTAATGTCAAACAAAGAAGTTGTCTATTGTCCCCCACTGTTTTTGAAGTTCAGGTGGTTAAATAAGTTATTTTTTAAGGTAATGAAAACACCCTAGCATGAAAACAAAAGGCAGCATCTTGAGCTCTATTTCAAGTGTTTCATTTAGTTTGTGCTGCGATTGACTTATTATGTAATGTAAAGTTGCAGCATCAACATTTCCTGTTTTGTCATCAGCTTTTGAAATAAAGCCTCTGACCGATTACACAATTAAGAGTTAAATATAGTAGATTATAGTGGAATTACATTGTGATTAAATACAGACAAAACTACTTACAGCTAATTTTAAATGATATTTTAAAGTGAATATTCAATTTTAATTTTCAAATCATCAGGCATATTAAATTCTAACCGTTAATATCTCAGGAAAAGTGTATAGAAGATACACATGTGTATAGTTATGAATAATAATGCTTCCAAGATGGTGCCCAACCCAGGCAGCTATTTGCGTGCTAGCCACAGAAGCAGATCTACAAACTCATATTACAATCGTTCCACACACTTAAATCTTAAATTCCTACAGCAACATTTCTTGCTTTAACTATGATCTCTACACTGAAAATGGATCGATTGTAATCATGTATTGTCTTTCTGTTGACTGGTTAGCACGCAACAAAGGGTA